>NC_025695.1:39218842-39219333 GCF_000633955.1 Camelina sativa
AAAAAAAAAAAAAAAAAGGGTCAACAAAAACTTTTATGACCCACAGAAACACTTCTTGATTCTGTCATAGATAAGTAAATATTAAACCAATTAGATACATCATCTTCTCATACAAAGAGATCATCAATGAAGAATCCGGTGGTGAAGACATGGAGAAAAATGAAGTCCTTTGGGCATACAAGCTCTTCGACGACGGCCACGGTCAAGAAGAGCAAGTCTTGGACAGGCTCTATTTCTCTAGAGGATGCTAATAGTATCGAATCAAAAGGTAAGATGAGGAGGAAAGAGTCTCCCCAACATGGGGTTTTCACGGTTTGCGTGGGTCCGACGAAACAAAGGGTCGTGGTGAAGACGAAATTGGTGAACCATCCATTGTTCAGGAACTTGTTAGAAGATGCAGAGAATGAATATGGATATAGAGGCGATGGACCCATTGTTCTTCCTTGCGAGGTTGACTTCTTCTTCAAGGTTTTAGCCGAGATGAAGTCTAA
>NC_025695.1:39219810-39228762 GCF_000633955.1 Camelina sativa
TTTTTTTTTTTTTTTTTCTTTTTTCTATAGTTCATAATATTACCATATAATTTTTTTTGTTTTGTTTTAAATTGTGTGGCATGAGTGGAATTGTGAAAGAAAACTCTCTCGCTTCTCCGAAATTTGAAAAAAAAATAGCTTGAATTTCTTACAAAGATATGTATATTTAATGTCGGCTTAGATCATACAGGACACATTGCTATTATTGATATATTGTATGTACTCTAATCTAATTTGTATTCTCATTGGTATCTTAATATACATGTTAAGAGGTTTTGGATGAGTGAGACTTAATTTGAGTTAAACAGATAACTAAAAGCACTACATTTACTAGAAAAGAAAACAGAAGAAGCGGATTGATTCAAAAAATAATTATGTTTTCCTTTTCAAAATATAATTTTGTATAATCTACAATAATAAACATGAGTGAAATATTCAACTTTATCTTTGTTAAAAGAACTTTATGATTTGAAAAAAAATTGAGACTTACATAAGAGTATTAATAGTTAATTAAGAAAATGAATGCTTAATATTATAATACCTTTATAATATGTGTGAAAATATTTGAAAAGACGCATATAACGAAAAGAGTTGTTATTTTTCTTACATGATACTAAGAGGCCCGCAGCATCAACCGTCAAATAAGTACTTGAAATATTCTAATGAGTGAAACGTAAGCATCATATATATAGTTATATTTTACAGGCTTCATATTTTATTAATTGTAAGACAATTTATTTTCGGTTTGTATCCGGAATGAAATTATTATTTTTTTCCCGTCAAAGAGGCGGCAGAGAAAAAATTGTGGCTCCTATTAAAAGTTGAAAATGATGTAGTAAGACTGAGGTGTGGCTCATACCAAGTGTGAATTAAGTTATCTAATTATAATGAATTTTATCTTAATTCTTCCTAGCTGACGGTGAATCATGCAATATGCGTTGCTCATGATTTAGGTTTTCAAGCGTTTCAGTCTTCTCACAAGCCATTTTATATGCACACCTTACGTAATAATAAAACAAGTTAGATAATTCCAGCGTACGATTTTTTTTTTTTTTTGTAAAACTGTGAATTTTCATTATAGAAACTCATTATAGAAACTCAATTGTACTGTTACAATAGCCTTGAATACAAGAAATAACCTTTGCCATAAAAAAAATTAAAAGACCAAGGAAATCTGCCAGCAACAAAGGGCGACTAGCCCATCTACCTCAGCTTTCAGTACCCGTACCTCAGCCAGTCCTGCAGTAGCCTTTTGAAATTTTTCCGGTGGCTCTTTGCAAGTATGACATCATGAATTTGTCGATCTAGCTGCTTGAACAGGATGTGTGGTGGTGTTGTCAGGTTGTTGTGAAAGCGTGCATTACGCTCAATCCATATGGCATAGACAGTTGCTTGTCCCACTAAACGCTTGAGTGTTTGGGTGCATATCACATCAGGCATGTCCAACCAACTTGAGAGCGCAGTCCAAGTGTGGAAAACAAATGGGCTATAGCCGAGCCTCCTAGTTACTTCCTGCCAAAGAACTTCACTGAACTCACAGTGCAGGGAAAGGTGATTTCGAGTTTCAGGGTGAGCACCACAAAGACAACAGTTCTCCTCGACTGGCATACCCCAAATTACCAACCTTGATCTTGTGGGAAGGCGATTTAAGTGGGTGATCCACAACATGAAAGCATGTCTCGGTATAGCACCTTTGTACCACACATGCCTTGTCCAATGGAGTGGTGCTTGTCGTTGCCTACGGACCTCCCAAGTCTTCTGTGTGTTGAAATCGTCCAGCATCTCATCCTCTCCTTTCCATAGATACGTATCTGGTTCAGAACAAAGAGTGGGGATGTTTTGCGTTGTGAGATATGTCTCCAACAGTTCCGCTTGAGAAGATCTAGCATGTCTGAGATTCCACCCTGTAGGTGAACATGCTAGAGAAACTGTTCCTGTTAGTGGTATACCTGTTTGAGCAGGTCACGAGTCTCCCAAGTAACATATTAGGAGACCAAAAGGAGACCACCAGTCAAACCAGAAGCTTAACTTTTCTCCATTTCCAACCCGAGATCGCAAAAACAGGGATGCAAGAGGGCGAAGATGAAGCAGAGTTCTCCACGTCCAAGAAACTTGCTTTTTCTCATCAATACGCCAGAAAACAACATCTTTGATTTTGTTGTTTCGCATCCACTCCGCCCAAAGGGAGTCCGTATCGATTAGTAGCCTCCAAATGAGCTTGAGACAGAGAGTTCTGTTTCACTGTGCAAAGCATCTGAAACCTAAGCCTCCTTCTTCCTTTGGTAAGCACAACGATTGCCATGCAACTTTAGCATTTGGCTTCTTAGTGATATCACCACACCACAAGAAACGTGAACACATACTCTCAATGCTTTTCACGCACCATTTTGGCAAGATGAAAGCGGATGCCCAGAAATTGACGGTTCCGTAGATAGTAGAGGCTATTAGTTCTCTTCGACCTGCGTATGAAAGCGCACGAGCAGACCACGTCGTGAATTTGGCAGAGATATTGTCAAGCAGGGGCCTATAGTCACAGAGTCTCAATTTTCTGTGCATCAGAGGCAATCCAAGGTATCTGATGGAGAGTGAACCTAGCCTGAAGCCAAGGGAGTCAAAACCCGAGGTTTCATCCTGGTTCACTCCAGCCACAAAAAGATCAGTCTTGTCTCTATTCATTTGTAATCCTGATGTAGTGGCGAAATCTTGCAACACTTTGGTAATTTGTTGCAGAGATTCTTTTTTACCATCCAAAAACACCATTATATCATCTGCAAAAGTGAGATGGGAATTATTTTACCGTGTTTTCATTTGGCATAAATTAGTTTCCTCCAACACAACGTCGACGTAGACAATGAAGTTATTAATTAAATTCTTACTTTCAGAAATTTTCAAAGTTCTTAATCTAGTTATTAATCAAGTTATTAAACAACTACAATTCAGTGGAAGATTCATTAATCAAGTTATTCCTTCAAGAAATTTTAGATGACGATAATAAGTACAAATGCAAATTGTATGTGATGTAATCCTTTTCTTCCTTTCATTATACAGTTCAGTTTGTTATTGTCTTAAAATTCAAATGTACTAAAAAAATTATTTAAACTGTTGTTTTATATTTAATACAAAAATAATAAATTTTAATTACTAAAACTTAAAGCAATTTATGTTATGAATTGTGGTTGTGTCTAAACATTTTGGTACTTGGTAATAGATTTACCTTAAAACTAGTCATTTGACCATTTTGCACAAACTGTGAACCTTTATTTCTTTCAATATATGTTATGATGGATGTAAATCATCATATAAAGTGACTGAATTCATGAGTCAATTATTCGTTTCAACATCTTTAGTTAATCAGATTTAAATTACTTTTAACAAGTTTAGACTTTTGTTATGAAATTCAGATAATTATTTTACTTAAGATAATAGAGTTTCCATATGATATGAATCATGATATGCTATATATTGTTGCTCCATGAAGTAAATGTCATGATCTTAATTAAGTATGTTTTAGGAGGACATCTTAATAATATTAAAAGAGAAATATATGAATTTGACTTAAAAACGTGTATCAATTAAATATGAATCAATTAGAAAACCATTTTTTGGAATGGTTTTTGTTGATTTTACCATTTTTTATATAGTTTGTAAATTTTACCACTTTCTAAGTTACAAAAATTTGATTTAACATACGTTTGATTTGTTATGTTTGGGTTTAGTCGGTTCTATTTGTGTTTAGAGTTTAGTATTTGGTATTAAGTACGTATTGTATAAAAAAAATTGAAAATACATATTTTTATTCTTCTCGAAAGTGGTAAAATCCACAAATTTTTTTAAAAAAGGTATATCCAAAAGATTTCTAAAAAAAGTGATAATTTTAACAAGAATCCCATTAAATATAGGGTTCTTTATTTAAATATAAGGAAAAGAAAACTACGTCGTATTGAAAGAGTTTACTTACCAGTGTCTTGGTCAATTTCCTGGTTTTCCCGTACCGGTTCAGGCAGTCTTCGACCATAAAAAAGATAGTCAAAAGAGATCATGCCACTGATAACTCTCTAATTTATATGTTTTTAGCATCCTTTTTTGTCCATATTTTGCATTGTTCATACCTCTAACTTAGCATTTCTAGGTCATTAACTGTAGGAATTCACTTTTAGACCATTTAGGGTATTGCATTTTTGCATTTGCATATTTTGGATGAAAACAGGTGCTAAAGAGCCAAAAAGGGGGGGAAAACAAGGACAATCCGAGCATGTACCCGAAGGAGCCATCGAGCTGCAAGAACAAGTCCGAACCCCAACACGATCAAGGAGGATCCAAGAGCATGAAGAACAACCCGAAGATCCACCCGAGGAGTAACCCGACTTCACCCTCGTGTACCCCATCGAGTAGACCATCGGGCAGGTCTGGGAAGCTAGGTCAAAAGGGTTTCCATATATAAACCCCCTCCTCTCCTAACTCGCAAAGTAGCACGCCGCAGACCCTCAAACCAGAGAGCGAGAGCTTCTGTGAGAGAACTGAGTGACTCAAACATTTTCCTTTTCGTTTTGCATTTTTATTTCATAGTTTTTATAGTTTTCTTAGATTTCTATCTTGTACTCTTTCTACTTTATTCTATCTTTTAATACAATGCAATTTTCATTCATTTTTCATTGTTTTGTTCCTTGTTATCATGTCCGAGTAGTGTAGTAAAGTTTCTAGGGATGGGATAGATGATTTTGTGTTCTTCATCGGTTAGGATGCCTTAGTTTGATTGTAAATAATTGATAGATTTCCTTCTAGGTTGGTGTTCTTAATGCTGTCAACAGACTGAGAGGTTGAGATTAGATCTAGGGCGTTTCAGTGACCGAGAGGTGTAGATGAGATGCGCGAATTAACCAATGTTAGAGGTTTACTTGACTTTGAGTAAAAAATTAGATGAGTTTGAGTTTACTGACAATAATGAATCGTTCTTAATGGCTGCTTATTCATATTGCTATTGTGAGAGTGTGGTAAGTGATCAAGGTTGATTGTTGCTAGTGCGAGAGTGTGGTGACAAGGTTTTAGAGATTCATTGTCTAGGAAATAATTGCTTGAGGCATGTAAGGCATCTGTACTGGTCTAGAATACTTAGGATTCGATTACCCCATCCTTAGGAGCTTTCGTATTCTATTTGTTTACATTTTCTTTACTTACTCGACCACTTACCCGATCAGGTACACGATAACCTGCATCGAGTAATACCTCGAGCTGTTCATATCTCATTCGCTTACTCGATCACCCCACTCGATCCTGTACTCGATTGCTTGCATCTAGTGCTTAGGTCGTGTGGTTTCTTTGTTTATATTCTTTTCTTTTATATATTTTAGGACTGTTAGAGCAAAAACCCTATCTGCTTGGCTTGACTTGTATTGTTCTGATCATATCCTTCCTGCTAGCAATAGACAACCATTTGGATTGATAACCCTTTGTACTACAACTGCATAGGGAATTGATACCCTGGGTGAAAACTTGTCTATCAGCCACCATGTTTGAAATCCTCTACGAGTTTCTTGTAAGACATGGAGTTAATGTTTGAATCTCTTGTAGATGCAGTTGCTACAGCAGGATGTTGTTTGGAACAAAGGTCTGTTAGGACACAGGAATTTGCATCTGAGGACAGACAAGTGTCGAATAGCAAGGAAGCGCAGCTCGTAGCTGACGTGGCAAGTCCGATCGCTTGTGGAATAAGAAGATAAAGCAGAATCGAGGGAGAAGATATTTGAAGAATTATTCTTGGTGGATAAGGAAAGGAGTTCTTGGCAAACAAGGAATTGCCTTAAATGAAGATTTGAAGATCTTTTTGTTAGGGTTTAATGTGATCATATATAAAAGATCTTGGGTGGTGAGCGTAGGTTTTTTCCTAACACTGAAAAAACCTTTTGAGTGAGATTGTAACTTCAAGGCTTATAAAAAGAATGCTAAGAAGGTGAGTGTTGGGTTGTTCTCTTAGATCTATATTGGTGAGAGTTTAGATAGAGAAGAGAAGTGTGCATAGATTTATTCTTGTAACCATTAAAAGAGTTTGATAAGAATAAATAATAAGAGTGTGCTTGGTGTGTTCTAAGCAGAAGATTGTGGTGTTAACCCTCTATACCTTTACATTTGGTATCAGAGCGGACATATGATAGAAGTTTCTTTTCTTTTCAACATGTGAGATCTTGTGGCAAGAGGTATGGAGAAACCACAAACTTTTGTTGCAGTTCCAAAAGTTCTAAAACTAGATCCAGAGCACTATGGGCATTGGAAGGTTTCGGTCAAGCAGGCTATTCAAGGTATCGACATGGAGGCCTGGTTTGCTGTTCAAGATGGCTGGACCGAACCAATGGTGAAAAATCACAAGGGAGAATCGATGCTGAAACCTCTGAAGCAGTGGACTGCAGAAGAAAAGGCTGAGGCTAAGCACAACTCGCAAGTCCTGTCGGTGATTTTCAACTCTCTGCCGCTGGAAAACATTCTAAAGACTCAACTCTAGCAACCTAACAGAAGCCAGACAACAACCAATCAAGCCACTGGAATATACTTCTCTTCATTGCCTTGATTCCACGATTACACTTTGCCTTTACCTGCACTACTAACACAAATGATATGCATGAGTATTATCATAAATACTCTGTGAGGCGATCCTCCCATCTATTGGGCTATACACACAAGCGAAAAGACAAACACAATCAATACACAGAACAAGCAAACCCGGCAAATTCTGAACACATGCGTAACTTCGCGACCTTGCGTCTACCTATGCACACCATGAATTGACCGATGCAACATCCGTTGTCTCCATCAAATCCCTAACTGCATCGACCGATGCACGGCTTGCATCGATCAATGCAGTCACGCAAAGCATCGCCGAACACAATCTCCACTGACTCCTCTTGGCTCCACAATGCCAAAAACATCCTCCAAAGGGCACAAAACTCATTGCAAACACTCACATGCAACCACATAAGCATTCAAGAACCAAAAAGCACAGAAAACAAATATCAATTTGCTTAGATCAGCCATGGTTACACACTCACCTTTGTGAATGACGAAAACTGATTCTAAACTCAAGAAAAAGCCTCCTAGAAAACTTGTACCATGATCCTAGCCTCAGATCTCTCAAGAAGAGGCACCAAAATCTCCAAAACCTCTTAAGAACAGCTTCATGCATTATTTCCTCTAACAACACAGAAAATGACAAAACTCGGCCAAGGACGTCGAAATATCCTTTTATACTTGAGTCCTAGGTTTTCCCAAACCCAAAACACAACCAAACAAGGGAGTCAATTAAGTCGTCCCGCAAGTAACGACTTTGCATCGATCGTTGCACAACCCGAACCCGGATTCCGGTTCATGGGCATTACAATTCTCCCTCACCAAGATAGATTCGTCATTGAATCTCGAACAACCATCAGTCAAGGAATTTCGTGCTACCGTCATTGAGTCGTGCTACCTTCATAGATCGATTCGTCATTGTTCCTAAGAACCCATCCAACTCCACAAATGGACGCTTCAGCTGACCAGAATCCATCTGTATTACATTTAACCCAATCTCGAGGAGGAGAGGTAGTCATTTGATTACCATTTTTTTTTTGTCTCTCTTTGGGGTTGTGGTTCACTTATGGCCTTCCATTCCTCCTCATCTTCCATTGCTTCATTGACCACTTCAAGGGCTGAGAACTTCTTTCCATTGAAAACAATATCAATTATATTTCCACAATCTCCAAAGAAGCCAAGGAATTAATGAACTGTACATACTAACTTGAGGATGAAGTTTATCGATTTTTAGGACATGATGCAAATTTTGGTAGATATTCAGACCACTAATAGGGGTCTATTGGTGTTTAGACGCAAAAAAATGTAAGAATTTTTTTTGAAGTCTTAAGAATCACACATTTTCTCGAGTCAAACTTTATCATCTTAATGATGTCAAAAATATTTCTAAAAAATTCTTCAAAGTCTAACACCCTCAGTTGGTTCTTGATGGGCCTTGTTGTTTAAAACCAACAAATTATGACTTCATTTTCTAAAAAGTGAGAGCCTATTTTAAAGTCCATAATTTCTATAATCATTAATTTAAGAGAACGTTTACAATAAAAATCTCAACCGTTCATTCCCGAAGGTTTTGTAAACGATAGATTCTATGAAATGAACAAATCATAATCCAAATGAAATCTCAATAGATAAGATTGAAATCTCAATAGATAAGATTGAAATCTTAAACGATAAAAATATATATATATATTTTATTGTCAGTTTTATCTGGTATATAAACTGAAGATAATTCAGAATCTCGAAAGAACAGTTTGGAGAATTATAAAGAATCTCTATACAAAAACAAGTTATCTTGCAATTTGCTATTTGGAAGAGTCAACAACCTCATCAACAAAGTGAGATTTATGGTTTCGACATGCTTTAATGGTTCATATTCGTAAATTAAGATATACGGTAAATACTATGATTTTTTTTTTTTTTTGTAAATCATGAAAAAAATAAATGGGAAATGTTGTTAAGATTCAGATTTTGATAAAAATCAAAGATAACCCAAAACAAATTTGGATTGATAAGATTAAATATTTGGTAAATAAGAGAAATCATTTGCTTTTCTGTATCTATATATGTATATGCTATAATGGTATGCTAGCTACATGAACCCTTTTCTTTCTCAAGTCTTACAAAACTCACATCTATTCCAATCAAAACTATATCTATCTTTGACAATCGTATAAAATGTTCATACATTGTTTTCACATCTTCATTTTATGACGTTATCAAACTTTATTGGTTCTCGGTTGTTTACAGCCAAAAAAAGAAAAAGAGTCAGAAAAGGTGACTAAAACGACAGCGTTTCCAAATCAGTAAATTCGAATTGGCTTTTCAAGTTCTTAACCTTTTGCAGTTCTCGAGAGATCCTTTCCCAACTTTTCGAAAAAAAAAAAAAAAAAAAAAAAA
>NC_025695.1:39232701-39236290 GCF_000633955.1 Camelina sativa
TTTAATTTTTTTCCCTATGGACACTTTTTCCGTGTATAGGATTTGAGAACGTAACTTTTCTACTTCTTCTCTCAGAGTACCGAACTACCCAAGCCTCAGTCTGGTTCGCCTACCCTCAGTCAATTGGAACAAGAGAATAAAGAGTTAAGAGAGAGGTTTGTTACCACCTAACGTACCATGTTAATTTGCCTATAAGATTCATATTTCTTGTTTGCGTGAACATTGGAAGCTGTGTTTTTTATTTTGGTTTCTCAGGCTCGATAAAAAAGAAGAAGGTTCCCTGTTACTGCAAAAGGACCTGCGACGTGAGAAAGAGCTTCGCAAAACACTTGAAGCTGAGGTAACTTCTACTTTCCGACATTTACTGTGTCTGCCTGCAAACCTATAACAACACTCACTGATTAATTCCTCCTGTCATTACAGGTCGAAACATTTAAGGAAAAGTTAGAAGAGACGGAGAAAGAGCAAGAGAATTTAATCCAGGTTTTCTCACAGGATAGAGACAGACGCGACATGGAGGAAGAAAATCTCAGAAATAAGCTAGAGGTTCTCATCATCCGTTCAAACCAACATTTCTGTAATTAGTATGATTTTCAAGAAATAAAATGACTTGACTTTGTGGTTGCAGGAGGCGTCAAACACAATCCAGAAGTTGTTAGATGGAAAAGCTGGAGGCAGAAGATAAAGCGTTGTAACCAGACGTTAGAGGGGCATTGATGATAGTACTGAGGGGCATCTTACATAATTGACGGAGTAGGTTGTTTGCTTTAAATCCTCTTTTTGTTGTGGTGTATGGTCTCTAGCCTGACCAAACCAGAGTTAGGAGAGAAGTGGGATATTATTGTAAAGTGAGGTTATTGGTTTAATGTTTGAAACATTTGAATTTCGTTCTCTGCATTTCCAACCTACCCGGACGCAACCTCTCCTTAATCCAACTAACTCACCAATGTTCGCTTTAGTCAATATGATTAGAATAATTATATTAAATTGTACAAATTCTCTTACATATATGATTTTTAATATCTAAACTAATATAATGTGTCCCACAAAAAAAAGATTAATATTTACCCAAATTAATATAATAGTTTATTTTTTCTTTTTTGTGCAAAGAATATAATAGTTTTCTTTGTTTCCTACTTAGAGCAACTACAGTATATCATTTTTCTTAGTTAAAAAGACAAACGAAATATTGGTGATAAGACATATTTTACATTCGAGATGAGAGAGGGAGAGATAAAGGTCCATACATAATAATAGACAAACGAAATATTCATTTATTTAAAATTTAATAAGACATATTTTACATTCGAGATGAGAGAGGGAGAGATACACGATGACGTTGACCAGACCCAAATTAAACATTGAACCCTAACTTAACATGCAAGCAAATTGAGAGACAGACACACACACACACACATCGACTCTTGATAGTAAAAGAGCTAATTAATTCTTAGAAATGAGAAATGCTTCTTTGTTGTTAATCTTCTCAATGTCTCCTNTCATTGTTCTTGTTCGTTTTAATGGAAACTCGCGTGAAGCAGGAGAATCTGTTACCAACTACGACTACTCTCTCTACTTGGAAACCCGCCGCTGGGAACAGCATCGTTCCGCGGCGAGAATCCGGAGAAGTTATCGAAGTTAGCAGTAGCGACGACGAAGGAGGATCCGAGTTAGGGGAAACCGCTGATGTTGAAACCGTAGACCTAAGAACCGGTAACGATGTTCCTGGGACGAAGAGAGCGAGGTGTGATTCTGTAGCCTCGCCGGCGAAAAAGCTAGCGGTTATGATTCCGGATGATGAGGAAGGGTTTGCGCAGGTTTTGGCTCTCCCGGCTACGCCTTGTAACGTTGTGGCGGCGCCTTCTTCTTCGCCTTGGGGAAGTTGTAAGCAATTTTGGAAAGCTGGAGATTACGAAGGAACATCTGGTGGTGATTGGGAAATTTCTGCTGGTATAATTTGCTTTGTGTGATTTTGTTTATATTTCTCGGATTCTTTTGTTAATGGAACTTAGGAGAATAAATTGGGAATGTTAGTGATGGATTTTGAGAAAACTTGTGGTTTTAGGTGGTTTTGATCATGTAAGAGTACATCCTAAGTTCCTGCATTCTAATGCAACAAGTCACAAATGGTCCCTTGGAGGTATGTAACTTTGATGCAATCTATTTTGAACAATGTTTTATGCAATGGAAATGGTGGTAAAACAATGTTATCTCTTGCAGCTTTTGCTGAGCTTTTGGACAATGCTTTGGATGAGGTGTGATGTTTTTTCTAATTCTTAGAACTATTATAAAGATGTGCATTTGTATTTCTGGTTTGGTCGTATTGGTTTCTCATTCTTTTGATTATCAGGTTCAAACTGGAGCTACATTTGTTAATGTAGACATGATCCAGAACAGGAAAGATGGAAGCAAGATGGTCTTGATTGAGGGTATACAGTTGATTTTTGTATTTTGTTGTATCAAATTTTGACATTGCAGCGCTTTCTTGATCCTCATCTATGGAGTTTCCTCATGTTTGAAATGCAGATGATGGAGGTGGGATGAATCCGGAAAAGATGCGGCACTGCATGTCTCTAGGATATTCTGCCAAGAGCAAACTTGCAGACACCATTGGACAATGTAACCTTCTTTTTCTTGCAAGATAAATAGATATATCAAATGTTTTAGTTCAATACTCTTAAATTTTGGATACTTCTTATAGATGGTAATGGATTCAAGACTAGTACAATGAGACTCGGAGCTGATGTCATTGTTTTCACACGTTGCAGTGGAAAAGATGGAAATAGGTTCGTTATCTATAACCACACCATTACCCCTTTCAGCTATCATATTTATATAGAATCGATTGAAACATATCAATAGTGGCTATAGTTATATACATCTGACGATAGTTCTGTTTACCCGATGTTTCTTAAGCTCGACACAGAGCATTGGCCTTCTATCATATACATTTCTAAAGAGCACCGGAAAAGAGGACATAGTTGTACCCATGGTAATCTACTTTTATTTCACTGTATGGAACTCTGGGTAAAAAATCCACTTGATAATTTCGAATGGTGATTGTTAGCATGTGATTCAATTGTGAGCATGAATTAAGTTACATACACCGTTCATTTCAGCATTCTTTTGTTTGAAGTACTGTTCTCATTTAACGTTAAAGGAAATGTAAAGCAGAAATATTTTTACTCATCTTTCATTTTCAGGAGCAAAATATATTATGCAGAGAAAGCTAACATTGTCCTGTTCTCAGGATATCACTCATACAATTGAAATGACTTCATATCCAAAACATATATATTTCTTGGTTTAGTAGGCTTTTGTAGTCAGTTTATCTCTTCTAATCTTCTTCTTCTGATGATTTAAATGAAAGCTTGACTATGAAAGAAGAGGTTCTGAATGGTGTCCAATAATGAGGTCTTCGGTTAGTGATTGGGATAAAAATGTGGACACAGTGGTTCAATGGTCGCCGTTTGCTACCGAAGAAGATCTTCTTCGTCAGGTAAAGCTCTTTCCTTTGTTCCATGAGAGCCTTTATTACAAGGAGAAGCAAAAGAAAAACAAAGGAGTCGGTTCCCAAACGCTACTACTT
>NC_025695.1:39236773-39238263 GCF_000633955.1 Camelina sativa
CTATGAAAGAAGAGGTTCTGAATGGTGTCCAATAATGAGGTCTTCGGTTAGTGATTGGGATAAAAATGTGGACACAGTGGTTCAATGGTCGCCGTTTGCTACCGAAGAAGATCTTCTTCGTCAGGTAAAGCTCTTTCCTTTGTTACATGAGAGCCTTTATTACAAGGAGAAGCAAAAGAAAAACAAAGGAGTCGGTTCCCAAACGCTACTACTTCTTTACTAATATGTGAGAATTTTCCCACTAATCTTTTGCTCTGATTATTGTAGTTTAATCTAGTGAAGAATCATGGCACAAGGATAATCATATATAACCTCTGGGAAGATGACCAAGGAATGCTAGAACTTGATTTTGACACTGATCCACATGTATGTGTTTTCATTGCTGGATATACATAGATTACGTTCTGCAATGATGCAGAAGCTTCTGTGTCCATATAATCTACGTATGGTTTGTTGCAGGATATCCAGCTTCGAGGGGTCAATCGGGATGAGAAAAATATTGATATGGCTTCTCGATTCCCTAACTCTAGACACTTCCTGACATACAAGCACTCACTCAGGGTATAAATATTCTTTCCCTAGTTGTGGTAATTTTCGAAGTTAGTTTGGTTCAGTCTCCTGCTAAAATCACTATGATAGTTCTTAAATAATTGAAACTGGCGAATCTGGTGGTGGGTAGAATTTGAATGATTATGAATCTCATTAGTTGTTGGCTGCATTGTCGTTTCTCTTATTTGTTACCATTTCATGTTCACAGAGTTACGCATCTATTCTCTACCTAAAGATTGCAAATGGGTTCCGTATCATTCTGCGAGGAAAAGATGTTGAGTATCACAACATAGTAAATGACATGATGCATACAGAAAAGATTACTTATCGGCCAAAAGAAGGGGCTGATGGATGCGCTAAGTACTCAAATGTATGTTTTCATAATTTAACATAGTTAGATTTTTTCCTGTACTTTAATGATATCAAGCAGCTTATACCGAAATATTTGGCTCCGTGTGCGCAATCTTTCACAGTTGTCTGCTGTTGTGACCATTGGATTTGTGAAGGATGCAAAACATCATGTGGATGTTCAAGGCTTCAATGTTTACCACAAAAATCGCCTAATAAAGGTTTCTGTTTCTTTTTGCTACTTTTTCCCACTCTACCTTAAAATGTGGCGAAAATAAGATCAGCTTTACACTTTCGTTTAATTTCTTCTCACTTGTTTTCAGCCATTTTGGAGGATATGGAATGCAGCAGGAAGTGATGGTCGTGGAGTCATCGGTATTGTTTTTACCTGGAAGGTCTAATATTTGATAAGCCTTATTGACGAGAAGTCTAATGTTAGTTCATTCTGCTACTAAGGTGTCTTGGAAGCTAATTTCGTTGAGCCTGCCCATGATAAGCAAGGGTTTGAGCGCACAACAGTTTTGTCTAGACTTGAGGCACGGCTACTTCAGATGCAGAAGGATTATTGGTCTGATTCTCTTCTCGTGCTTTTT
>NC_025695.1:39238343-39239269 GCF_000633955.1 Camelina sativa
CTATGAAAGAAGAGGTTCTGAATGGTGTCCAATAATGAGGTCTTCGGTTAGTGATTGGGATAAAAATGTGGACACAGTGGTTCAATGGTCGCCGTTTGCTACCGAAGAAGATCTTCTTCGTCAGGTAAAGCTCTTTCCTTTGTTACATGAGAGCCTTTATTACAAGGAGAAGCAAAAGAAAAACAAAGGAGTCGGTTCCCAAACGCTACTACTTCTTTACTAATATGTGAGAATTTTCCCACTAATCTTTTGCTCTGATTATTGTAGTTTAATCTAGTGAAGAATCATGGCACAAGGATAATCATATATAACCTCTGGGAAGATGACCAAGGAATGCTAGAACTTGATTTTGACACTGATCCACATGTATGTGTTTTCATTGCTGGATATACATAGATTACGTTCTGCAATGATGCAGAAGCTTCTGTGTCCATATAATCTACGTATGGTTTGTTGCAGGATATCCAGCTTCGAGGGGTCAATCGGGATGAGAAAAATATTGATATGGCTTCTCGATTCCCTAACTCTAGACACTTCCTGACATACAAGCACTCACTCAGGGTATAAATATTCTTTCCCTAGTTGTGGTAATTTTCGAAGTTAGTTTGGTTCAGTCTCCTGCTAAAATCACTATGATAGTTCTTAAATGATTGAAACTGGCGAATCTGGTGGTGGGTAGAATTTGAATGATTATGAATCTCATTAGTTGTTGGCTGCATTGTCGTTTCTCTTATTTGTTACCATTTTCATGTTCACAGAGTTACGCATCTATTCTCTACCTAAAGATTGCAAATGGGTTCCGTATCATTCTGCGAGGAAAAGATGTTGAGTATCACAACATAGTAAATGACATGATGCATACAGAAAAGATTACTTATCGACCAAAAGAAGGGGCTGATGGATGTGCTAAGTACTCAAATGTATGT
>NC_025695.1:39239931-39241649 GCF_000633955.1 Camelina sativa
ATCAGCTTTACACTTTCGTTTAATTTCTTCTCACTTGTTTTCAGCCATTTTGGAGGATATGGAATGCAGCAGGAAGTGATGGTCGTGGAGTCATCGGTATTGTTTTTACCTGGAAGGTCTAATATTTGATAAGCCTTATTGACGAGAAGTCTAATGTTACTTCATTCTGCTACTAAGGTGTCTTGGAAGCTAATTTCGTTGAGCCTGCCCATGATAAGCAAGGGTTTGAGCGCACAACAGTTTTGTCCAGACTTGAGGCACGGCTACTTCAGATGCAGAAGGATTATTGGTCTGATTCTCTTCTCGTGCTTTTTTCAATCATGCTTCCTAAGCTTGGCTGGTTCATTGGACTATTCGGGTTGATGTTTTCGTTCTGCTTTTACTCAGGAAATCTAAATGTCACAAAATTGGATATGCTCCGAGGCAAGGCAAAAAGTATGCTAAGAATACTGAAGAAGACAGAGGTAAAATATATTTTTACTGTACATCGACATTTTAACTTGTACTGAACAACCTCTTTGAAATGTTTCCCACTTTGTAGAATCATCACCAGAATATGATCGTAAAGGATCTGCCTCATCCAGGAGAAGGACCGCTGCTTCGAGCTTTAAAACTTCAACTGCTGCTCCAAGCTTTAAAACTTCAACCGCAGGTTCAGAAAAATTCAACACAAGATCAAATGTGAATGGAGGAGGAAAAGGATCGGTGAAAGATTTTAGAGACACCGGGTATAAATCATCAGAGAAAGGTGGTAAGCTTGGAAACTTCTCTTCCAAATCTAACAAACAGGCAAAGCCCCAAGGAGCTCGTGCTTTGGAGGTCATCAATAGTGATGATGAATATGATCTTGATTCTTCACCAGAAAGAAACGTCACTGACCTTCCTGAGAAGGTTCCATCCTGTCTTTAATTTTTTTCCCTATGGACACTTTTTCCGTGTATAGGATTTGAGAACGTAACTTTTCTACTTCTTCTCTCAGAGTACCGAACTACCCAAGCCTCAGTCTGGTTCGCCTACCCTCAGTCAATTGGAACAAGAGAATAAAGAGTTAAGAGAGAGGTTTGTTACCACCTAACGTACCATGTTAATTTGCCTATAAGATTCATATTTCTTGTTTGCGTGAACATTGGAAGCTGTGTTTTTTATTTTGGTTTCTCAGGCTCGATAAAAAAGAAGAAGGTTCCCTGTTACTGCAAAAGGACCTGCGACGTGAGAAAGAGCTTCGCAAAACANAATCACGAAAAGTATCATCTGAAGCACTCCAAAGATGAAACCCAAAACATTTGGCAGCTGGAAGATATATATATGATCAAGATTAGAGAAAAAACATTAGGTTTTAGCGACAGCCGATCATAATAATTAAGAGCTAGATACAAATATTAAGACTAGTAGACACTTACGGCAATGTTCTTGTCTTTAAGGAGAAGCCCGTAGAAAAACCACATGATAGCTGATAAGGTTAGGAAGAAGGAGAGACCGAACGGCATGAACTCGGCACTCTTCGTTTTGATCACTTTCCTCTGTGTGTCAATTAATATTTGTTAAATATAATTTTTATAGTCGATAACAAAAAAGAAAAAAAAAATTTGAAATGGTAACTAAGAAAAAGAGGCTTACAATGATGCCAAGGGGAGCAACAAAAACAGATAGAGAAAAGACCATACAAATGTATCCAAGAACTTGAACACGTTTATTGCCATGAGTCAGAAAGTACGTCA
>NC_025695.1:39241734-39264454 GCF_000633955.1 Camelina sativa
TTTAATTTTTTTCCCTATGGACACTTTTTCCGTGTATAGGATTTGAGAACGTAACTTTTCTACTTCTTCTCTCAGAGTACCGAACTACCCAAGCCTCAGTCTGGTTCGCCTACCCTCAGTCAATTGGAACAAGAGAATAAAGAGTTAAGAGAGAGGTTTGTTACCACCTAACGTACCATGTTAATTTGCCTATAAGATTCATATTTCTTGTTTGCGTGAACATTGGAAGCTGTGTTTTTTATTTTGGTTTCTCAGGCTCGATAAAAAAGAAGAAGGTTCCCTGTTACTGCAAAAGGACCTGCGACGTGAGAAAGAGCTTCGCAAAACACTTGAAGCTGAGGTAACTTCTACTTTCCGACATTTACTGTGTCTGCCTGCAAACCTATAACAACACTCACTGATTAATTCCTCCTGTCATTACAGGTCGAAACATTTAAGGAAAAGTTAGAAGAGACGGAGAAAGAGCAAGAGAATTTAATCCAGGTTTTCTCACAGGATAGAGACAGACGCGACATGGAGGAAGAAAATCTCAGAAATAAGCTAGAGGTTCTCATCATCCGTTCAAACCAACATTTCTGTAATTAGTATGATTTTCAAGAAATAAAATGACTTGACTTTGTGGTTGCAGGAGGCGTCAAACACAATCCAGAAGTTGTTAGATGGAAAAGCTGGAGGCAGAAGATAAAGCGTTGTAACCAGACGTTAGAGGGGCATTGATGATAGTACTGAGGGGCATCTTACATAATTGACGGAGTAGGTTGTTTGCTTTAAATCCTCTTTTTGTTGTGGTGTATGGTCTCTAGCCTGACCAAACCAGAGTTAGGAGAGAAGTGGGATATTATTGTAAAGTGAGGTTATTGGTTTAATGTTTGAAACATTTGAATTTCGTTCTCTGCATTTCCAACCTACCCGGACGCAACCTCTCCTTAATCCAACTAACTCACCAATGTTCGCTTTAGTCAATATGATTAGAATAATTATATTAAATTGTACAAATTCTCTTACATATATGATTTTTAATATCTAAACTAATATAATGTGTCCCACAAAAAAAAGATTAATATTTACCCAAATTAATATAATAGTTTATTTTTTCTTTTTTGTGCAAAGAATATAATAGTTTTCTTTGTTTCCTACTTAGAGCAACTACAGTATATCATTTTTCTTAGTTAAAAAGACAAACGAAATATTGGTGATAAGACATATTTTACATTCGAGATGAGAGAGGGAGAGATAAAGGTCCATACATAATAATAGACAAACGAAATATTCATTTATTTAAAATTTAATAAGACATATTTTACATTCGAGATGAGAGAGGGAGAGATACACGATGACGTTGACCAGACCCAAATTAAACATTGAACCCTAACTTAACATGCAAGCAAATTGAGAGACAGACACACACACACACACATCGACTCTTGATAGTAAAAGAGCTAATTAATTCTTAGAAATGAGAAATGCTTCTTTGTTGTTAATCTTCTCAATGTCTCCTTTGATCTTCTCGTCTAGGTCAATGGTATCTTCCATGTCTGCACTGTCCTGTGGCACCAAAGTTCTCATCTGTGAGTTGCAAACCATCGAACTTAGCCTCACAACGTCGACGACATGCTCAGATATGTCCTGAAGCTTGATCACTGACGGCTCCAGAACTTTCGTCCCAGGTTTCTTGTAGATCACGAAAAGTATCATCTGAAGCACTCCAAAGATGAAACCCAAAACATTTGGCAGCTGGAAGATATATATATGATCAAGATTAGAGAAAAAACATTAGGTTTTAGCGACAGCCGATCATAATAATTAAGAGCTAGATACAAATATTAAGACTAGTAGACACTTACGGCAATGTTCTTGTCTTTAAGGAGAAGCCCGTAGAAAAACCACATGATAGCTGATAAGGTTAGGAAGAAGGAGAGACCGAACGGCATGAACTCGGCACTCTTCGTTTTGATCACTTTCCTCTGTGTGTCAATTAATATTTGTTAAATATAATTTTTATAGTCGATAACAAAAAAGAAAAAAAAAATTTGAAATGGTAACTAAGAAAAAGAGGCTTACAATGATGCCAAGGGGAGCAACAAAAACAGATAGAGAAAAGACCATACAAATGTATCCAAGAACTTGAACACGTTTATTGCCATGAGTCAGAAAGTACGTCAACAAGAAGATTAGGCCGAACGCGAAAACGTCCACAAAGAGAACGCACTTCACCGTTAGAATCTGCCATAATGGAAGAAGACGTTCCGTTAAAGATATAGTAATTCTTGTGTGTAAACTCAAGATAATAAGTTATATTCATATAGAATAAGGACCTTTTCCTTCTTAGGAGCGTAGAAGAAGTATAAGGAGATGTAGACGATCTGTACGACAAAGGCAAAGGAGTTGATCGTGATCAACATCATAGCATCTTTCTTGATCATCGCGTAGTACAGCCATAGCATCGCACTGAACAGGGAAATCACGTAAGGAACCGACTGATACCCTTCAGATGATTTCCTCTTGTATATACGAATGAACGTCGGTCTAAATATATTAACAACACGTATAAATGCTTGAGTTAATACGTTATTTTTATACGAGGAATGTGCAAAAGAGTTATAGACTACTTACATTGGGGCAAGGCAGACGAAAAAGGAGATGATATTTCCTACAATATAGTTATTGTTATGTGTTAGAATTTCACGATGGCTCATGTAAATGAATGCATTTTAATGTATATGTACACGTGAGAAGATATACACTAAGTCACTAATCAAAGCATTAAGAATAAGAAGTTAAGAACCAAGATAAAATACCTAGAATGCCAAAGACAGTAGCCAAGACGGCTTGTGAAATTGCCATTTTTTTATCTCTCTCTCCAACGTAGTGAAATCTTCTTTAGAATATAAAGAACAGAAAAAACTTAATTATAATTAGAAACTCTCCCTCTCTCTTCCTCTATTAAAGAGAACGCAACTGAACGAAAGAGTAAACTCTACAGAATCATACTGAGAATCTGTTCAAATGTATGATGCAATTCCTGATTGTGAAGTGTGGTGATTTATATAGGGAGGAGAGGAGAAAAGTGTATCAACTTGCAAAATGTGTCTGCGAGTGAGATAGATAGAAAGAGTTTGAACTCAATGGGGTTGTATAGTGGGAAAAAAAAGAAACATAGAGCATTATCTATACTTTACAGTTGTATACTTCATACCCCATTGCCTCGGAAGGTTCCCGTTTTTTTCACCTAAGCCTAACCTTACCCATCTTTTGATTTTATGATTCACGTACTTAATCCCTACAACTAAATATGTTACTTAGTTTCTTCGTTTTATGTAAATGGCTAAACCTTTTCTATGACGACCTTTTAGATCTAACTTTTACTCGAGTACCCGTTTCCTCAAGAAGAATATATTGGTCAATAAAGCATAATATAATTCATAGATTACTAGATTCTGTTAGCATTAATCGTATATGAAATTTTAACCAAAAAAACGCAATTGTGTATGAATTGCATCTGATCAATAAAGCAGTAAGTCTCTAGTAAAATTTTCCATGAAATATTGCTCAAACATGTGAGGAATATAATCCTCTCAATTTCAAAAATTGTCACATAGTTTCACTCTGTATATCTCTATATATAATATCTTCGATGAGTAGGGTAATTTCACCATCTTTTTATTCATCTAATTAAAAAAAAAAAAAAACAATGAAACGAATGATGTTGTGCGCACATTGATGTCGGCATGCGAAATTAACCTAAATCTTATCTCATAAATTCTGTGGGAAATACTCAAACCCTTAAACCTAAAATGGGTGGGTATCTATCCAACTCAGCAACTTATGAGCACTAAAACCTTAAAAATCTTGCAAGTACCATTCTGGTACATTCTAGTGGACCAAAGTTTTGGCCTTTCTGACGTGTCACCAACCAAGTAGGTGTTGAGATGTTTACTGTTTACAACTCTCTTTGCTTAGGGTTTTACTAGTGCAATGAGAGCAAGTTGGTCTTTTCCCTAAACCGAATTGTCATGCTCATAGTTTGTTTTCCAAATTGAAAGAGCTGGTTTAGGGAAATACTCTTTTGAGATCTTTCCGCCAACATATTTACAAAAAGAAAAATAAAAAATAAAAAAAATAAAAAAAATCTATTTCCCCCAACATTTATATTGAACTATGTAATTTTCTTCGAAGCAAATGATGAAAGCTGCAATAATCAATACAGTTCTACTAGGTGTGGATCCATAGTTTGTAAGTAGAGTTATTTGCTTTATCATTTTTTGTGATGTTAATCATTTTCTTTTTCTCGTTGTTGTCTTGTCTATATAGTAAACATGGTATATATGGAGTAACGTATGTTATGTCAACCATTTTAATTATATGAAGTGCGTAAACCTTCAAACCAGTTTAGGGTAAAGCCTACAATCGAAAGTAAATGATCCTTAGACTAAACCAAACGGGCCAACGAATCTGTCCTACAATTGAGCTAGCGGAGAATTAAAGAAACATAATAACAAGTTTTTTTTGGTTCTTTGTTTTCTTTTTTTTTTTTTTTTTTTTTTTTTTTTTTTTTTTTTNCCATTTTTGGTATAACAATTTCTCTCTTTTATAATATGGTCTCGAAGAGACAAAATACCTGAAATTGATATCATTTTTCAATAAACAGTCGAATATCGTCTTTTCTATTTATTATATACCACTATTATTTAAATTGCCAATAATCACGTTTTGTATACACATAATAAAACATTTCTTTGCTCGACAAGTTTCAACCCATAATTTAATTTCTAATATGCAGAGTAACGCGATGTAATGAAGTCAAAACTTTGGTGGAAAAAACTGCATAACTCGGTCGATTTGATGCTCAGTTGAACATATCTCGATTACAAAGATATTACATCTTGGCCTCTTCTCATTTTGTAATGTAATAAATTTTAGTTAGTTTTTCTGTGAGTAGAAATTTTTAGGGAAACATTTTTGAGGGAGTACTTGGTTTTTCAGTCATGTATAGACTGCCTTACTTTTCGTTTAATGTGCATAGATGTTGAACCATATACAAATTTATGAAACTAGTAAAGAAAAATTCATGTAATCAATTTGCTTTAGTAATTTATTTATATCTAAAGTATGCCGTTCATTGTTCTTGCAATTACTTTTGTTTTTCTTTTTGGTTTCGGTTGACTTTTGGATAAGTCCACATATAAATTAAATTAACCATGTACAACTTTACAAACGAATAAAGTGAAATTTCATTAATATTTTTCTCGAAGATAATATACTTATAGTAAAATTCTAAACGTACGAGTTTGATACTCTTAGAATCAGCAACGCCCATTGTCTTTTTTCCTCGCATAGCTAATAGTTTTGACATATTACTCCATATATGCTCTAAAATTTTCGAACCATTATTATTTGACCCATTATACGATTCTTTTATTTTAAATTTTCCTAATACATATATGATCAAGTGCTCAACTAAAAAGATATTACAGAGTCTCGTTGGACAGTCATTATCTAAAAAGAAACAAACATTTTAGCGTGGTAGTCATATACCTTTTGGATTTAGATCTTTATATATTCTTCGGTTTTATGACAGGTGTCCTTTTAGGATATTTTCTTATTTCACAAAATGAGTTTTATATGTTGATATATTATATAATGCATAGCTTAGATATATTTTGTAAAAATGTGTGAGACAACTTTAATGTCAAAATACAAAATATTTTTTGGATTATTTTGTAAATAGTTGCATGTTCTTTCCGTATAGATAACTCTTTGAACTTCAATGCTAATGCAACAACATATACTGATTGATATACACATTAAATATACGATTACAATGAATTTTCTTAATTAGATACATATATACTTGAATAACTGATTTAAGTAGCAAGTGGTAGACCACTAATAAAGGGTAACTTAAAGATAATTAGGAACAACAATTGATGGTATCATATAAACCAAAGGATACAAAAGGAATCAAACTGTTCATCCCTAATACTACGAGCACCTTAATATTATTAAATATTGGACGTAACATGGTTTTAATTTGGCGATTGCCACTTAATTAAGAGTGGCCTTTATGATGTGTATGACATTGATGGCAGTGAAAGATACTGAGAATCTTTACAATCTAAGTGCAAACGAGAACAGATCATCCAGTGTCTTAGAGCCGAACTGTTTTTTTTTTTTTTTTCCTAATTGTAAGAGAATGTTCTGTTCTACGTCTACACAAAGATTCCCTTATTCTTTTTTTGCTCGTCAGAGTAATGGACCGCCCTCACATAAGATCTTTGTATTCTTAAAAAGTGGTTAAAAAAAAAAAAAATCTTGAATATTCGATCATCATTGACATCTACGCACGATGGACATATTAAGGAATATACTTGACTCTCTTTTTTCTATGAATGCTCTTTTCAGTTTTAATGACGTTTCTTGGTGTGGTTTCTTATTCATAAGTAGATTTGCAGAAAGTTTACTTTTTAATATTGATTAGTTAAAAGTTCTCGTTTTACAAAGACCTAACATTGGATTCTCGTTTACGTTCTCGTTTACTTGATTTTTTCTAAGCCTTGATTAATAATATGTAGGAGCTTCAACCAAATCATACTTAAGAGTTTTTATATTCACACGTTAGAATTGGTAGTTAATGAATGTTTTCTTTTTTATTTTGGTAGAAAGTTAATGAATGCTTTCTTGAAAGAGAGTCCAATAACAAGATTTAGTGAGACAAGTTACATTAATCATAGTAAGGCAAAATCAAATTAAGTAAATGAAAATGAGAAAAAAAAAATCCATAAATATTTCATACATCTACTTGAAAACGTAATTCTTTTCAGTAACATGTTATTTATTCATGTAAGGTGTTACTTTCTTATCAATACAATAAAATAAGGATGGGTTGCGTTTTTTGTATAACATGTCAGTCTTAACATTAAAGCTTGGGTTAGACATCTCATAGTCAATAAAAATATTTGAATTAATACGGCTAAGATTTCTAAACCAATAAAAAACTATATGCCACTAGACATATCAATTAGGCCTAAAGCCCGCAGGATAATCTGGTCCGACTCGGTCTTGAAAAACACTGGACTCGAACTTAAATATTTGTTCAGAAAAATCGGGTCTTTTGGACTCAGTCCCTTCGAGATTTAGAGTTTTTAGAGCTTCGCTTGATTGGGTTTTGGCCGGCCCAAAAAGCCCTTATACAAATATAATTGTACTTTTTTGTTAACATTTTTGTTTGATTGCAATATTTGATTGTAAATAAAGTTTAAAACTGTAATCTTAGTTTACATATTTACTTAATAACCTTACTTAATATTTTTAAAATCTTAATCTGTGATATTTTATATGAATTATATATATTTTTTTATTTGGTTAATATAAAAACTGATTTCGTTTTATTTTTTTTTAATTTTAGATTAAGTTGGTTTTACTGAATATAAATGAGTTATTTAATTGTTGATTGATTTATTTTATATTGCACCTTTAAACATTGCTTTTTAAGACATATTATAAACAAACTTATAAGTTTATTTTTATTTTTTGTTAAATGACCTTAATGCTGGTCAATGGTAAGTCATTAATACACAAGGCATCATCACACCAGGTATCGATTGTTTGTTCGTCTTCTTCACACTGTAAGACTGTTCTTAGAATTCAGTTAGAGAGAAGAAACAAAAGAACGAAACAACCGACTTCATCGCAATACTCATCGCTCACCTACTACAAACACATGCCATATAGAGAACACCATTAAAAACAGTATCGCCACCTTCATATCAGAAAGTGATTCAAGATGTTTGGTTCAAGCCGTTGGTTCTCCTAAGCATAGCCAAGACTTCAAAGCTTTATAAAGGATATCTTGTGGAGAATGAGACAATGATTTAAACCAAAAACTTTATTCCAAGGTCGTCAAGCTAGCTAATCAACGTCCACAAATAATTTTTACAAAGACAAATCGTTTCCTGGTTAATCATGTTGTATTGGAAAATTGAACTAAATTGGATGGCTTTAATTATTGAGCTTAATTGACAATAAAAGTTGGACTTGGTAGTGATATATTGATATGTGTATATTTTACACTCTTTCATCATGCATTTCTCATTCATTATGTTCTCTTAACTCATTGGTTTACATTGTTTTTAGTCTCTTTTGCATAATATGCAGATTTAGGTAGTCTTTGCATTGGTCTTGCATGCATCTTGCATATTGGAGTTATTTCAGGTATTTTAGGAGATGTCCAAACCATCAAGAGCAAACAAGGAGCAAGAGAGCATTCCAACGACTCGATCTACACTACCCAGCGCGACCCAACCTTTCACGTCTTTGATCGAGTCGCATGAAGATTTTACTTTAGGATTCAGCCTTCGACGTCTTCATCAAAGTTGTATAGAATTGAGTCATCTTTCCAATGCCGTTGATTTCAAGCCAATCGAAGGCGTGTTTCAAAAGTTATCAGTATTTTAGTAGATGCACGTACGTTCTGAATTCCGACTCGACCTGCACACAAAGAAGAGCTCCACTCGATCTGACATGTTAGCAGCGACTCGACCAAGACGTCCTAGGAGGGCTCATGGGCACCCTCAAGACGCGACTCGATCAGCAGCTCCCAGACGACACATTTTAAGCTGCCTCTCGATCGATGTTTTCAAGCTTCCTCTCGATCAACGATCTCAAGCCGCCATTCAATCTAATTTCCTAGATTCCCACTCGATCGACACTCTCACGATGCGACTCGATCGACACTCTCACGATGCGACTCGATCGACGCTCTTAAACCGACGTCATGGATTTGTTCTAAAGACGCGTCCGAGAAGGGTTCTTGAACCGCTTTTCTATTTTGTCGTTTTATGTTTTAGGGCTTTCCATGTTTTGCTATAAATACTCTTTTAAGTCTTTACTCAAGAAAAATAGCTTTTATCCTAGGGTTTTTAGGTAGCCACCAAAACGTTTCTAAGTTTGTAATCAAGATATCTCTTAATCTTTTTAGTTTTTGCAATTGAATTCTTCTGCAAAATTGTTTATCTCATCTTTATCTATCTAGTCATGCTTAATTCTGTGTTTTCTAGGTTTTCTGGGTTTTTGATGATGATTGTTCTTGAGAAGTGAAATAGGGTTCTCGAGGATGATATAGATAAGGTGGAGAATCTTAGTCTAATAGGATGCCTAAGCTTAGATTGTTTGATTTCCCTTCTGGATTAGTGTTCTTACTGCTAATTTCTTACTGATCATTTGGGATTAGATCTGAAGCATCTCAGCACCCAAAAGGTGTTCCATGGGATGCTTGAACAAACTAATACCAGAGATTTGCATTCCTATCCTAAGAGATTGGATGTCTAGGGTGTTTATTGACGTGAATGACCTTGTTTGTCATGCCAGCTTAATCATGTTTCTCTAGCGAAAGTTAGGTTTGGAAGTGATTGAGTCTGAATAGCTTCTATCAAGAGATTGAATTAGCTAAGATGTGATGTTCGTTGTCTAGGGATAGCTTGATTGTGTTCTGTTAGGCGCTCTAGGAAGATTAAGAGACTCCACCGAAATCAATAAGCCCATCCTTAAGGCCTTTACTTATCTGATTGTTTCTACATCTTTAAGCTTGTTCTTTGTTTTAGTTGCAATAGGTTGCTCATTTGTCTCTGCTCGTTTAGCTTGTTTTTGCTATCTTCTGTTATTGTATTTTAGCTCTTGCTCTGCAAACTCGTTTTGTTCTTGCATCTCTTTCACTCTAGGTTGTTAGACAAAAACTCATTTTGAATTTGGCTTAACTTGTGACTGCTTGATTTCATCTCGATTGTTAGGAAAGTTTCTCATTTGGATTGACACCTTCTGTACTACAACTGCATTAGGTTAATTGAGACCTGCTAAGAGACACAAAATTCTTAGTATCAATTTGGCGCTGTTGCCATTTGGGATTCGTTTTGCTACATTTAAGATTTCAAGTTTTGCAAGATTAAGTTCTACTACACTTATCATTCTGAATACTAACTTGTTTTGGTTGTCTTGTTTGTTTTGCATCTCAGGAACCTGTTGATTGCAACTTTGCATGCACACCAGATCAAGAGGAACTTAGAATCTCATTCATGTTATTGACAACATCAATCGGTTGCAAAGACCATGACAACCTCGTACTTTCACTGATCATCCCGCACCAGTCACTATGGAACAACCTAACGGACCCAATCCGAGACCGCGACACATTGGCGCTGGAGATGCCCCAAACACTCATACTCAGCATGCTGGAATCGTCCCTCCTGCTGTGCAGAACAACAATTTCGAAATCAAAAGTGGTCTGATCTCCATGATTCAAGGAAACAAGTTTCACGGGTTACCTATGGAGGATCCACTCGACCACTTGGACGAGTTCGACCGTCTGTGCAGTCTCACCAAGATCAATAGAGTGAGCGAGGATGGTTACAAGTTGCGCCTTTCCCCATTCTCCCTGGGAGACAAAGCTCATCAATGAGAGAAAAACATTCCCAGGGGATCAATCACCACTTGGGATGACTGCAAGAAAGCATTCTTGGCAAAGTTCTTCTCCAACGCCAGAACAGCATGTCTCAGGAATGACATATGTGGCTTTCCTCATAAGAACTCAGAATCATTCTGTGAAGCCTGGGAGCGTTCAAGGGTTACCAGAGCCAGTGTCCACATCACGGATTCAGCAACGAGTCATTGTTGAGCACTCTTTACCGTGGTTTGCTACCAAAAATACGTATGTTGCTTGACACTGCTTCAAACGGTAACTTCATGAACAAAGACGTAGATGAAGGTTGGCAACTCGTTGAAAATCTCGCCCAGTCTGACGGCAACTACAATGAAGACTACGACCCCACAGTTAGAGACGACCCTGGTTCTAAGGAGAAGTACAAAAGGGACCTCAAGAATGTCAATGAGAAGCTTGTCCGCCTCTTGCTTAATCAACATAAGAGCGTCCACTTCGTATCTGAGGGTGAACATTTTCAAGTCCAAGATGGGGAGGGTGAGCAGTCAGAAGAAATCAGTTACATCCAAAGTCAGGGTGGATACGACAAGGGTTACAACACCTATAAGACGAACCCCAATTTGTCATACCGGAGTACCAACGTTGCAAATCCACAAGAACAGGTGTACCCTCCTTAACAACAACAACCAGGTCAACAAAAACCTTTTGTGCCTTACAATCAAGGATTCGTGCCTAAACAACAGTTCCAGCAAGGTTATCAAACTCCTCCAGGACCACCACCAGGATTTGCACCTCAACAAGTTCAGTCTACTCAAGCTCCTGATCAAGAAATGAAACACATGATGCAACAAATTCTTCAAGGTCAAGCTAGTGGTTCTCTGGATACCGCCAAGAAGTTTCCTGAACTTAGTCAGTGAATGGAGTGTTCATACAATGATATGAATGTCAAGTTTGAAGCTCTTAACTCCAAGATGAAGTATATGGAAGGCAAAACTGCTTCTACTTCTACCCCAACACCTGGCCAACTACGTGAGAAAGTAGTGCAAAACTCCAAGGACTATGCTACTATCCATGCCATCACCACCCAAGCTGTAGATGTACGGCTCACTGAGGATAATGAGAGGTTAGATGGGGAGGATTTTCTTCAAGATGAAGTTCAGATAAAGGATCCCGTCAAGGTGCTCAAAGTTCCAATTGAGTCAGTCAAGCAATCTGATCCTTAAGCTACTAAAGAACCCGCTGCACCCAAGGATAAACCTGTAAGATTCATTCCTCCACCATACAAGCCACCTCTACCATTTCTAGTGAGATTCAAAAAGGAGCTTACTGAGAAGTATAGAGCTTTGTTTGCTAAACAAGTCAAGGACATTGAACTTAGGATGCCTTTGCTTGATGCATTTGCACTTGTGCCTCAATATCAAAAGTTTTTAACTGATTTGGTAACAGAAAGGACCAAATAGAAGGAGGAGATAGCTAAAGGAGCTCAAGATAAGGCTCTGGAAGATGAGAGAGTAGTACATGTCATAAGTGGAGTTATTCACGAATGCAAGGCTGTTATTCAGAAGATGATTATCCCAAAGAAGCTGGAGGACCCTGGTTCTTTCACCTTGCCTTGTTCTCAAGGTCCATTGGCCTTCAAAAAGTGCCTATGTGACCTTGGTGCTTCAGTCAGCCTCATGCCACTCTCTGTAGCTCAGAGGCTAGGATTCAACAAATTCAAGTCATGCAACCTCCGCTTAATATTGGCTGATAAGCCTACTAGAGAACTTGTCCATCAAAATTGGACAAGCTGAGATTCCTACTGACTTTGTGGTGCTGGAAATGGATGAAGAGCCTAAAGATCCACTAATCCTGGGTAGACCTTTCTTAGCTACAGCTGGAGCAGTCATTGATGTCAAGAAGGGGATGATTGATCTCAATCTGGGTAAAAACTTCAAGATGAAGTTTGATATAAAGGATTCTAAGAAGAAACCAAATATTGATGGGCAGACCTTCGTGATTGAAGAGAAAGATCAGAAAGCTGGGTTTGACATCTTTGAGAGTGTGAATGAGGCAGAAACTGAGGGTTTTGGTAACTAAAGAGAAAACTCAAAGTGTCACTCGACCATTCTCCAACTCGAGTGCAGTCGTTACCCTCCCTAAGCGTCAAGACCTGCTTCATAAACCTCATCAACCGCAAGAGTCAAGTCCTCCCGCGCTTGACAGTTTGTATGAACTCCAAAATACTAAGATTCTAAGGGATTCAGTAAAAGAGTTAACAGCTATGTTGAAGGAAATGAGTGGGCAAATCAAGAAGCTCCAAGGTACAATGAGAAGTTCTCCTCCAACGAAATTAAAGAAGAGGTTTGGGATAATAAAGAAGAGCAGTTCATTTGTTATTGAACCTGGACAGAATGCTAAAGAGTATCTGGCTAGACAAGACATTCTAGAGAGGTCTCTGAAGCCTCTCTATGACCCTCCCAAAGCATAACAAGTATGCAAAGTCAAGCTCAGAGACTTTAAACAAGTTCACTTGGGAGGAAGTCCCAAAGGTACCCTGTAAATATTCTTTAGGATCTATTTTTGATTTTTTTTTTTAGTTTTCTTGTGTTTAAGAATCTGCAGAAGGGAGTATGTCCAACTAAAGTGGAAAAAAAATGGAAATAGCAGTGTGTTGGGATTTACAGACGTGGAATGAAGCACCAAAAGAGGAGCTTCGACTCAACAGACTCAGGAGATTGCGAGTCGATCGACCTCGGCTACGAAGCTCCACAGTCAACTCGATTGGATCTCTACAACTCCCACTTCTCTCTCATCTTTACGACTTCACGCGACTTGACCGATGGCGAACATTGACTCGATCCGCCTCTCGCAAATGCCGACTCGATCGACATCCTGGACCACCACTGCTACACATCGCCATCGTGTACAAGCTCCGATATACAGACTCAATGCAAGTATTCACTGCTTTCAAGGAATGCTTGTTGCTCATCATCATAGTCGATTCTAGCAACCGCATCACTCCACTCGATTCGATGGCGTGTAGCTGCTCTCGTTGTCATCTGACACGACCAACCGTCCTAGAGCATCGCTAAAGCCTTCTCCTTCTCTAACTCGATCGAGCTTATCTGATGTAAGAACAGGAGCTGAATTACCGGCTGTAGCAGTGGCTGAAGTACTACTTGACAGACTTCTTGATGTACAACCTAATGAACTGATAGACTGCCTGAAGTACTTTTTGGAGAGAACCAGCTTGTACCAGTTAAGGAGAACTATGATATCCTTCTGATATGTGGAAGAATCAGTAACAAACAAAATTTGGAGCTGACCGCTGGAACTAGAAGTGATGCAGACATTCAACGAGCCGAAAGATCACATCGTTGGAGTAGAACCGTTGCACTATTTTTTCTTTATCTAGGGTTTTTCTCAATGGGTTTACCTAGAAAGGTTTTTAATGAGGCAACATCCTTCCACATATCTTCCTACGCATATTCTATGGAGGATGATCATGGAAAGCCACCCTTGTTTCGAGCTAGTTCAAGACATGGTTCAGGGAACCTTTCCACAAGTCAACTATCACTCAAAATGGATCTTTCCATAAATGGCTCAAACCAAAGCATCCCTTTGCGTCCTGGAGAGCTTCTATATCACTTGGATACTTCACCACACATCTTAGGATGCACCCCACCTCACTTGATTAGACGGATCAAGTTAAAGTGCAACTTTCCTTATTTGGATCTATTTGTCTTTATAACACAACGGCTTCTTCCTTATTCAGTGTTGCGCCTTTGTGAGACTATTAAGACCATCCAGAAGCTTCCTAAAATGTATCTAGACGTCTCAGGAAACCACAACTTCGGCCCCAAGTTATCAAGACTCAAGGTGCATCAAAACTTTCCCAATTTGGCCGATATTCTCATTCAATTCCCAAAGACCATAATTATCATTAATTGTTGAGATTTCTTTCTTTATTCTAGCATTTATAAGTTGTACTTGAGCCTCTATATAATCTCTATCACGTTTTACTTTTCAAGACACGCTTTTGATTAATAAGAAATTTCAGTTTGCTTCAACACTTTGTGTTTTGAATCAAATCATTGTTCTTGCGAGTTCTAGGTAGTTTGTGGAATCAAACAACTTAGGTTTCATGTAGAGTCTTTGATCCTTGCGAGGAATAGCCCTTGGATCATATTCTCTATCCCTCGAAGTTGTGGATTCAGCATCAAACCGGTTACTCTCCATCATATCGTTTCCGCCAAGCTTCTAAGTCTTTGAGTCTGTGAGTCTTGTCTTGGTGGATTCCGAGGCTTGTATCATTATCTTCACGTCGTTTCTCCATTTTGATGCACCCATCTCAGCGACGATGCTTCTATACTGTTATAGTTATCCCTAAATTCTAAAGTATCAGGCCGTATTGTTACTTCTAAGCCACCTTCGCAAGGTGCAGAGTCAAGCAGAGCAGTGAAACGCTCTAGTAAAAACAAATCTCGTGGCAAGAAGCCAATGGAACAGAGGGATGAGGGTAGCGGCTATGAGATGGAGCAGAACGTTTATCAAAGACATGCAGTGCAAAGAGCAGCAGAACATTTATCAAAGACATGCAGTGCGAAGAGCAGCAGAAATTTTATCAGAACACGCAAGTCGACCAAGCAGCTGAGACCACTCTTGCGGATCCTGAACAAGGCGAGGGACAAAGTCAGTACCACGCTCCTCCTTAGGCGAGCACCGACTCGTTCTTCTACTACTGAGATACTCCTACCTTCCCTTTGTAAATACCATCTCATCCTCGCATTGTTTATTTTTGTATTGATTCTCAAATCATTCTTCAAATTTCTCTTACACAAGAGACTGTGTAATTTAAGTTTGGGAGAGGGTTTGAGATGATGTATCTCATGATGTTTTCTGTGATTCTTATTTCAAAATTTTGCATTATATCATGTTTGAGCCTACATTCATCTATTTGCATAGAAAAGCCATAAAAATTTGAAATTTTTTCAAAAATTTCCACAAAAACAGAGTGTTCAAGTAGTTTGCATTTGCATATTAGGATTGAGTCTAGTGTTATTCATATAGGGTTGTTGCATTTAGCTTAGGGGTTGATGATGATTGTAACCTTGTTAGCATGCTGAATTCAATAGGATAGGATCAAGGCCCTTGTTATTAGTTCTTTGATGCATGTTGATTGAACTTGAAATGTAAGACTGAACCAGGTTTTGAATTCTCAAAATTGAATTCTAGTCTTGATTAAGCATGTTTTGAATTAACATCATTCCCTATCTACCAGAACCTAATCTTGACTTGCAATTATCATGTTTGAACTCATGGATACCATATACATACTTAGATTATATTTCTCTTTTTTATCACCCTTGTTAATCCAAGTAGTTGATTCCCATCTTTGGAACAGTTTCCCGCACCCTTAACCAACCGTTCTTTCAAGCTAATTATATTCTTGAGTGTGAGGCCTTTTCCGAGTTGAGCTTGTTAGAAAGTGTTAGGTTCTAACCGACAAGAGTCGGATCCTGTGTAGTTCTAGTTTGCACTTTATGGACTAGTAGGACTAGGTGAGAACTCGATTTTGGGTTTTGGGATTGGATTTGTACTGAAAAGAGAAAGAGAGAAAAAAAGAAAAAAAGAAAAAGGGTAAAGAATCTTTAGGAGGGGAAATGAGTTTTCAAGGTTTACAAGTCTAGTAAAGGATGTGGGTTGTGCAATGTAAAAGTGTTATTGGTTTTGTGCATAGAAAGAACAAAATTTAGACAAAGAAGAGAAAGCAAAACGCTTAAGAAGTCTAGAGTTCTAAGAAGAAAAGAAAAAGAACCATAGTGATAAAAAAATTTCTCATCTGCTAGATTGATATGAAGTAACCTCCTCCTAAGGCTAAGTAAAAAGAATGAGAGAATGGGTTTAAAAAGAGAGATCGATGAAGGGTAGAGATAGGACCAACTTCTGGGTTAGAAAGTTACTAAGTTTCCTTGGGACTTTTGGGTAGACGGGACACTACTCTTGTATGTATCAGTTGGTTTCAACGTTTAGCCTTCTCTTAATCTCAACTCATTTTCGCGAGAGAACCCTGTTCTATATTGTTAAAACCACTTGTAGAGGAGACCATTTTTGTCTCTACCCTTTCACCCCAGCCAAATGAGTTTCATGACATTGCATAACTTGATTCATGGTTCTTTGTTAATGAATGTTAAAGGGAATGATAGAAATAATAGCATGTGTAGATTAACGTTCGGAATCGTTTCAGGTTGTGATGAGCTTGTCTAAAGTTTTTAAATAGAGTTCCTTCACCATGCATCATAGAACTAAAAACAAAGACCTTGATTCTAACTACTATATTCAGCATGTTTTAGGTTCTGCGACCCCATCTTCAAACCTCTCTTCCACACTTTGTTCTTGATCGTTTGCTTGAGGGCAAGCAAAGAATAAGTTTGGGAGAGTTGATATGTGTATATTTTACACTCAACATGCATTTCTCATTCATTATGTTCTCTTAACTCATTGGTTTGCATTGTTTTTAGTCTCTTTTGCATAATATGCATATTTAGGTAGTCTTTGCATTGGTCTTGCATGCATCATGCATATTGGAGTTATTTCAGGTATTTTAGGAGATGTCCAAACCATCAAGAACAAACAGGGAGCAAGAGAGCAGTCCAGTGACTCGATCTACACTACCCAGCGCAACCCAACCTTTCACGTCTTTGATCGAGTCGCGTGAAGATTTTACTTTGAGACCCAGCCTTCGACGTCTTCATCAAAGTTTTATAGAATGATTCATCTTTTCAATGCCATTGATTTTAAGCCAATCGAAGGCGTGGTTCAAAAGTTATCACCATTTTAGTGGATGCATGTACGTTCTAAATTCCGACTCGACCTGCACACAAAGAAGAGCTCCACTCGATCGGACATCAGCGACTCGACCAAGACGTCCCAGGAGGGATCCTGGGCACCCTCAAGATGCGACTCGATCAGCAGCTCCCAGACGACACATTTCAAGCTGCCTCTCGATCGATGTTTTCAAGCTGCCTCTCGATCAACGATCTCAAGCCGCCATTCGATCTAATTTCATAGCTAGACTCCCATTTGATCGACACTCTCACGATGCGACTCGATCAATGCTCTTACATCGACGTCCTAGATTTGTTCTGAAGACGCGTCCGAGAAGGGTTCCTTAACCGCCTTTCTATTTTATCGTTTTATGTTTTAAGGCTTTCCATGTTTTGCTATAAATACTCTTTTAAGTCTTTACTCAAGAAAAATAGCTTTTATCCTAGGGTTTTTAGGCAGCTACCAAAACGTTTCTAAGTTTGTAATCAAGATATCTCTTAATCCTTTTAGTTTTTGCAGTTGAATTCTTCTGCAAAAAAATTTATCTCATCTTTATCTATCTAGTCATGCTTAATTCTGTGTTTTCTGGGTTTTCTGGGTTTTTAATGATGATTGTTCTTGATTACTAAAATAGGGTTCTTGAGGATGGGATAGATAAGGTGGAGAATCTTAGTCTAATAGGATGCCTAAGCTTAGATTGTTTGATTTCCCTTCTGGATTAGTGTTATTACTGCTAATTTCTTGCTAATCATTTGGGATTAGATCTGAAGCATCTCAGCACCCAAAAGGTGTTCCATGGGATGCTTGAACAAACTAATGCCAGAGAATTGCATTCCTAGCCTAAGAGATTGGATGTCTAGGGTGTCTATTGACGTGAATGAACTTGTTTGTCATGCCAGCTTAATCATGTTTCTCTAGCGAGAGTTAGGTTTGGAAGTGATTGAGTCTGAGTAGCTTCTATCAAGAGATTGAATTAGCTAAGCTGTGATGTTCGTTGTCTAGGGATAGCTTGATTGTGTTCTGTTAGGCGTTCTAGGAAGATTAAGAGACTCCACCGAAATCAATAACCCCATCCTTAAAGCTTCTACTTATCTGATTGTTTCTACATCTTTAAGCTTGTTCTTTGTTTTAGTTGCAATAGGTTGTTCATTTGTCTCTGCTCGGTTAGCTTTTTTTTGCTCTCTTTTGTTATTGCATTTTAGCTCTTCTTCTGCAAACTCGTTTTGTTCTTGCATCTCGTTCACTCTAGGTTGTTAGACAAAAACTCATTTTGAATTTGGCTTAACTTGTGACTGCTTGATTTCATCTCGATTGTTAGGAAAGTTTCTCATTTGGATTGACACCTTCTGTACTACAACTGCATTAGGTTAATTGAGACCTGCTAAGAGACACAACATTTTTAGTATCATATATAATGAGTAAGTTCAAGTTATAATATAAAAAAACACATTTATATACAATATCATCCAATTTATTTATCATTATAATAAATTTAATGTTTATTTATCTAAGTATTTTTTTTGTATTTTTTTTTTGAAAATCATTTATGTGGACTCACGTACCAATGTGTAACAAAAGTTACAGTAACCACAATTAGTTTAAGTCTATTTTTTTTTTTTTACTTTGAAAACTACAACAAATTATAAAAATATGAAAAACAAAAAAAAATACCATTAACTACTACTAAAAAACTTTATTAATTATAATATTTGATATCAAACAACCTAAAAACAAATAATATTTCAAAAATATAAAATAAATACAAAATAAAAAAATCTAAAAACAATCCGCGGCGTAGCGCAAATACCAACCTAGTATCGTTTAATAATATTTGTTTATCACTTGTCGTCTGAGGTTCTGAGCATCACCGGTAAAAATCATCATTTCTGTATAATTAAATAAAATGTTCAATACTTCAATATATCATCCAAAAGTGGTTAAAATATGATGAACAATCATTATTATTTTTCTATAGCTATTTTCTCAAATGCTCACCAAGAATTTGTTATTGGCTCCGAAAATACTCTTTATAATATCTAAGCCGCTTGAAGTCCGGTATAATTTTGCTTATGTAAGAAACAAAATGCAACACATAGTGGGCCAAAATCTCTTATGTGGTTCCGAAGCATTCTCTCTCTCTCTCTTTCCGATGCCACTTTGGTTTTCTGACATCACATGGTCAAATAGGTAATAATTATAGGTTGCAACGATCTAGTTTAGCTGCAGGGTATTGTTCAATAGGCTAACGTTGTTGGCTTTCCATTCAACTGGGCTTTGTGAAAACAAAAGGGCTTAAGTTGAGGCTGTATATATTTCACTGTAACAATCATGTGGTGGTTACTTAAGACAAGCAATTTGATGCTATTGCTGTTGTCGGTTTTGTCCGATGTCACCTGTTGTCTTCAACCAGTCAACATCCATCGTTTCCTATTGAACTTCATCTTTAGGTCTCTCGAGTCTATGGCCATGAATGGAGACATATGGTTTGTCATCGTTTTAGTGAACCGCTTCTCAATCAATACACCACTCAACTACAATTATTATCTACATACGGTACTTGATTGTAAAAAGTGGGGAAAAAGAAGAGAAATATAACTAATAATGAAAAAGAGGAGAAAAAAAAACTACATACGGCCGAAATAATGCACATTACATAAATATTTATTTCTTTGAAGAAGGATGGTTCTCTAGAACGTTTTTTCAATCATCACATGACTAATAGTTAGGTTCAAACAATACCATTTATGAATAAAGAAAAAAAGAGGTTGTATACTTTTCATCAGGTGATTAATTCAGGTGGACACATTGCAAACTAACGAACTGACATAGTTTTTTTTTTGGTAAAAAGAAGTGACATTGTTGTTAAAGATATATTAATATAAGGTTTCGATTAGCTAGAAACAAAGACTCATATGTGGAATCCATTTCCTAGGATGCATGCATTACGATGTACATGTATGATGTATACACACCGAAGTAACATGATTTAGCTTTTCTTTTTCTTTTGCGATGAAGATTTCATGAATTCATTTTTCAGTGTCTTTTTATGATAACCAATATATTTTAGAGGTTCAACCGACCGACGTCCGTAGTCTCTTCAGATCATCGACCAAAAAAATTTATATATAAGTTAGTTCACTCCCCATTGCCAGCATTCGCATTCGTGATCATAAAAACATTATAACATTCGCATAGCTAGTTGATTCATCGATTGAACTACTGACGTCCAGGAAGGTTTAGATTGTTGGTTTATTTTTTATTGTTTAGTTTGATCAGCCACTCTAATACATATGGTATGAAAATTCACATTCCATCATTATTCTTTTCTGTATTGTACTTAAATTCGGATTTGGTATGAAAAAGACTATTTTTGTTCTAACCGGTTGAGAATCTAGTTATAACTGGTGCATAGCAAAGTGCATAGGTGCAAAATATAATGATATAGATTCGTTTTTATTTCGTGTCAATGAAAATAATAAAATATGTATAGGTTGGAAAAATTATAAGCAAACAATGGACGTGGAATCTCGACAGGACGACCGTTGTGAAAGTATAAATGGGTACGAAAGACTTTTGTGTGTGTGGTAGACAATTTGCTCCTCCCATTTTGGGTTCCCATGTGAAACCTCATATGATCTGACGTAAGTACGTGTCTTTTCTTAATTTTGGACTGTAAGGATATAACTGTTTTCTTTCGTCTTATATATGCTAATTCAAATCTATCCCTATTAACGAAGTCGCCTTGATCCATTGATAAAAGGGAGAAAAGTCCCGCCATCTTCGAAATTTAACATGGTTTCCCCACCTTCAAGAGATTAGTCTTTGGGTCTAAGAAGTAGCAAGTCAAAATTACTTGATTTTTACAAATTGTTTCTTTGACTGAAGAAAACCCTTAAAATGTTTGACAGAAATTGTATATGTTTTTTTTTATATTTATCGTAAACATTTTTTAATTCAACTTTCTAGGGCGGCTATAGAAATCTGGTTTAACTTATCAAACCTCTTATTCAATTAATGATTTGACGCTAAAACCAAACAAAAACTGTTAGTTTTATAATGTTTTATTTTTTTTTGTAAATTTGTGTAGCAAAGTCAAGAGGACAAAATCTTAAGTGGAACCAGAACGATTCTGAAATTTTGATTCTGATTTTAGGTCCTTACAAATATTTTTGTTTGTACATTACAGAGTTACGTAACTCTGTAGTTATGCCTCTTTCATATTCATGTTCGATTTTCTACACTCGAGAAAATGAATAGTTTACCCGAACAATTTCTACTCTCTATTCTCTAATATGACTCATTATCATTTTATTCTCTAGTATGACTCATTATCATTTTATTTTTTTTGCATGTTATAATCATTACTTTAATTATATTGTGATGAGCTAGTGGATCCTATCTAAGTGTGAAGTCTCTATGTGGGTTTAGGTTATAGAATGGTTTTTCTTATGTGTTCTAGAAAAACTTTTACACTTTACAACTTAACCATCCGTTTCCGTAAACGCTCTTAACAAAAAAATTATATATCATTAATTAGATGATAATTAGTTAAGCCTTCTACAGTTCTACACAATTAAGACTTAAACCTCAATGTTTCACTTTCACACCGCTCATAAAAAAGAAAGTACTTCAATTTTCAAGGACGCTAGGAGGTGGGCCTGTCCCGTTCAAGAGGCCTTCCTTAACGTGCACACAATTCGTCAAGGATTTGGAAGATTAATATTATTCAATTTTACAGTTGAAGTTGTAGTAAAAACTATAAAGTCTATAAAAAAAAAATCGCATGAGTTGGAAGATTAATTACTGATTTTATTTTATTTTTCTTGTGACCAATCTAGAGATCATTCAAATCTATTATAAATTTAGTTTAACAACTAATTTATTTATTGATCATAGCACAATTTCCAGATACCTGGAAAGAAAATGATGAGAAAAAAAGAAAAGAAAAGGAGTGGTACATGAGAGAACTAAATAAAAGAGACGAAGACCACAAAATCCGAATTAAAGGGAGAAGAAAAGTTAGCTAGAGCGCACAACTCAAACAATGCATTATTAATGAGTCTATATAAAAGAGTCACTACTTAAACTTGGTTTTGGTTCTGGACATCCTTGCTAGTCTGGTCTTCCCCATCGTTCATGTTCTGGCTCTTGACCTCGGTCACTTGAATCTGAGTCTCAAGAACATTGTGAACAGCAGGCGCTTGATGAACCGTCGAATCCGAAATCGGACCGGGTGTAATGGTTGTTAGCTTCGCTATATCGATGGAGTATTCGGACGCAACCGCTTTGGATTTGTCTGTCTTCTGAGCCACCGGAGTTTTGTAGTACTTGAAAATTATGTAGAGAATCATTTGAACAGCTCCTAAGAACGCGCCCAATACATTTGGAAGCTTCAATAATAAACAAAATATGTGTAAAGGACATTAATATTCCATCTATTGTCGACAAAAGAAGTTGGCAAAGAAAAATAACAAAGAGAAA
>NC_025695.1:39265748-39303833 GCF_000633955.1 Camelina sativa
ACTCTGTAGTTATGCCTCTTTCATATTCATGTTCGATTTTCTACACTCGAGAAAATGAATAGTTTACCCGAACAATTTCTACTCTCTATTCTCTAATATGACTCATTATCATTTTATTCTCTAGTATGACTCATTATCATTTTATTTTTTTTGCATGTTATAATCATTACTTTAATTATATTGTGATGAGCTAGTGGATCCTATCTAAGTGTGAAGTCTCTATGTGGGTTTAGGTTATAGAATGGTTTTTCTTATGTGTTCTAGAAAAACTTTTACACTTTACAACTTAACCATCCGTTTCCGTAAACGCTCTTAACAAAAAAATTATATATCATTAATTAGATGATAATTAGTTAAGCCTTCTACAGTTCTACACAATTAAGACTTAAACCTCAATGTTTCACTTTCACACCGCTCATAAAAAAGAAAGTACTTCAATTTTCAAGGACGCTAGGAGGTGGGCCTGTCCCGTTCAAGAGGCCTTCCTTAACGTGCACACAATTCGTCAAGGATTTGGAAGATTAATATTATTCAATTTTACAGTTGAAGTTGTAGTAAAAACTATAAAGTCTATAAAAAAAAAATCGCATGAGTTGGAAGATTAATTACTGATTTTATTTTATTTTTCTTGTGACCAATCTAGAGATCATTCAAATCTATTATAAATTTAGTTTAACAACTAATTTATTTATTGATCATAGCACAATTTCCAGATACCTGGAAAGAAAATGATGAGAAAAAAAGAAAAGAAAAGGAGTGGTACATGAGAGAACTAAATAAAAGAGACGAAGACCACAAAATCCGAATTAAAGGGAGAAGAAAAGTTAGCTAGAGCGCACAACTCAAACAATGCATTATTAATGAGTCTATATAAAAGAGTCACTACTTAAACTTGGTTTTGGTTCTGGACATCCTTGCTAGTCTGGTCTTCCCCATCGTTCATGTTCTGGCTCTTGACCTCGGTCACTTGAATCTGAGTCTCAAGAACATTGTGAACAGCAGGCGCTTGATGAACCGTCGAATCCGAAATCGGACCGGGTGTAATGGTTGTTAGCTTCGCTATATCGATGGAGTATTCGGACGCAACCGCTTTGGATTTGTCTGTCTTCTGAGCCACCGGAGTTTTGTAGTACTTGAAAATTATGTAGAGAATCATTTGAACAGCTCCTAAGAACGCGCCCAATACATTTGGAAGCTTCAATAATAAACAAAATATGTGTAAAGGACATTAATATTCCATCTATTGTCGACAAAAGAAGTTGGCAAAGAAAAATAACAAAGAGAAATTACCGACATCGCAACAGAACAAATTAGATTTTTTGTTTCTAGTATATATCTTATTGTACACTCAATTCCTTAGCACATTTAGTGGGGTTCCAATTATTTTATAATAATGCTACTAATGAAGCGAAATGTGTGTACGGTTTTAAATCATATATTCGTTGCCACGACATTCATATTCGACTAAAAGTATTTAAAAATATAGTTTGAAATGAGGAAAAAAGACAAAGGTAACTACTGTTTTTATTTACTTTATTAAAGAGCCACCCACAATAATAATCTAATCATATTATGTTGTGTTGTCCTTGACTATATGCTATAGAAAAGATAGAAACAGAATATAAATAATAATCGAGAATTATATGAATAAAACTCACCGCAACGTAGAAGTCTTTAATAGCAAGACCGTAGAATAGCCACGTGACAGCGCTTAACGTAAGAAACAACGATAAAGAGAAAGGCATAAACTCCACACTTCTTGTACGTACCACCACTCTCTGCACCAAAATTAGTAGTTTTTAACTATTTTACTTTTCCCAAAGTGAAACTATATAATATACTCCATATAACCAGGAAAGGAAAGACAAAACAACTTTTTTGTATTATTTAGGGCCACTATATATAGGTCAAATTACGCAAAACATGGCTCGTTCGAACTTATAAACGTACCATGATACTCAAAGGAGCTGCGAACACACTGACGGAAAATCCAACGCAAATCCCTCCGAGCACTTTCTCACGTGTGGAACCTTTGGTTAAGAGCTCGCAGACAAGAACAATGACAGCAAACCCCAAAAAGTTCAAGAGACCAAGAACTTTCAGAGTGGATATCTGCAACATAAGCATCTAGTTATTAGCAAGCCGGACACAAAAGCATTTACGTATGTGTATATATGTGCATGTTTATGATCAACGTGAAAGCTACAATAAAACTTATATAAAGGTATAGAAAAAGATGTTTCAACACATACTCTGGTTTTTTTGTTAGCATAGGTTACAAAGAGGACGATGTAGATGGTTTCGATGACGCATCCGACAGCGTTTATGGTGATGAGAAGGAAACCTGATCCGTCCTTTTGCATAGCGTAGTAAATCCAAAGCATCGCGCTGAAAATCGCGGAAAGATAGGGAAGAGACTGAAATCCTTCGGTAGATTTCTTCTTGACAATCCGTATAAAAGTGGGCCTAAATAATTCAAAAACAAAAAAAGTTGAATTATTTCGAAACATCAACAAATATTGAGAGATTTTGTAAGAACATGTTGATGCTTACACTGGGGCCAAGAACACGATGAATGATATGATGTTACCTGCAAATTTATTGTGTAATAAACATTGTGAGTTTTAAAACGTAATTCAAAGTGTTGGTAGAGTTTGCTAGTATATATGATGAACCTTTCTGTGAATGCTTATATATACACACGTACCCATGATTCCGAACACAAACGCCCATACATTGTGAGTTAGAGCCATTTCTTGCTGTTTTCTCCCTTTGTTTGGTCGGACTATCGAAAAGTTATGAATGTGAAAATAAGTATTAAAAGACCAAGATCAGAAAGAGAGAGACAGGGATCTTGGAGCCTCTTCTAACCCTTGAAAGCCAAGCTCTCTAGTTTGTGAGTTTTAGCTATGAATTTACAATGCCAATGTTACAAGATATATATAGAGGGTTCACATGTGAAAGGGTGCAACGTTAGTACGTTTAAGACGACATCGTTTACAGAGCGGTGAGAGAAGGACATGTCACATTATTGGTCTCAGATATTTCTAATTGATGTTTTCTTTTAAATAGAAATTAAATGTATGACATTTTCATGTGGTATGCACTCTTGGCGTCTATTTTATTAGTATCAAACTTTTTCTCTGATACCAAACTTAGATCTATATTTTATTATCGTACTCATACGAATGGAACTTCAACAATTTTTTTTCCTTTAAAACCAAAAAGAAAAACTTAAAAGAACGGTCGATAGAGGTTTACTTATAAAGCCATTTAACGAGTGGTCACTTATTGTTTAGCGGTGACCAATAAGCCCCGGATCGGGTGTTAGCTTTCTAGTGAACCATTCAAGTAATATAAATCATTAATACGCATTTTCATTCAATTTAAATCTCCTTTTAACGTATATGATTCTCTAATTAATACTTAATCGGGAGAATCGAGCCAAACGATTCCCTAAATACCTTTTAGTTTTACTTACATTAGCCAATCAACATATATAGCTCATGGTTGATATATATTAAGTCATTTCACAGAAATTTGGGTTAAAAAGACTAGTTTATGACTTAAAACGACTTTAACGACTTGTATGTTTGGATTTGTTTATACGACTTGCAACAAATTATATATACTTTTGCATGTGTATTGAAAGAATCATTGGTTAGCCGTATTAAATTGCTTATAGAGGATATATAATATGTTGTAACAGCAAAGAAGTTTATAATAGCAAAACATCTATATGTAAAAAAGAAAAAGTCACATCGAAGTTGCCATCGGACAGTACAACCTTTATAAATCCTAACCGTGATCGCTCCTTCTGTGTTCATCGTACCAGTCAACATGAACACTTTCCATTGAGTCTGCGCCACGTGTGCCATATTTTATGTTGCTTATGAGCATCATCATACTCCATGTTTTGGCAGCCAAAATTAGGTCCGTAACTAATTTATTAATACTCTTATTATAGTCTCATTTGTGTTCATCTCTTCATCTTATTTAAAAAAAAACTTGTGTGACCAAAGTATATCCCTAATTTTTTATTCTTCTAAATAATCAATCTATTAATTATTAATTGCATTAGTGAGTTAGTAATGTTTTAAAATATTTCATCCAAACAAAAACGATCTCATAGTTAACTAGTCATTTTAGAGTATAAACCACTATAAATTTTAAATTTTAAGAAGAAATGACTACAAAGAAAAATATTAATAGTATACTTTTCCCTTTTATGTATAATTTTTTCTACCATATAAAAAAAAATTAAGAAATAAAATAAGAATAGAGCTGTATTGCGTTTTATCTTAACGTGACTGTCGTGTGGTTATAGGTAGGATTCAACATCATACTTCTTGATGTTCCACTTGGCTACTTTTCGTGTTACCTAAATTTATCTACATTTAATTTACACAAATGATATCATATCGAAGCAAATTGTCTCACTAACCTTTTCTTTTCTGTAAAATAAATCTCTATTATTAATATTTGCTTCCACCAGCTTCCACAAAACTTTATCGACTAGTTTGTGACAAATGAAAACATAAAGTTATAAAACATCACATGGGAATGTTATATATCTGACTAAAGTTGATTGGTCACAAATTAATTGTTGCAATTTAGAGAAAAACAAAATAATTACAGAAGTTTCCGATTTGTATCTTAATATATACTTGTTATTTTAAAAATTATTGTTGATATATACTTGTTATTTTAAAAATTAAGAAATTAGAAAGAGAGACTTGAATATTTTTGGCATATTTCATTTTTGGATAAATCTATGATTTCCATTTTGGTTCCGTATTTCAAGTCATTTACAAATATGTGCATATCGACTTTGTCAATAACCCTAAAGGTTGTTGTCCTATCGTTCTTTTTCTTATGAATTTGAAATCATGCAATGTAGTAAAGAGGTTATCACATCAGTTGATCGAGAGAAACACGTTTACAAAATTTAAAACATTTCATCCCGATCATCATAGCCCCTACAGTGAAGTAAAATAATTAAAGTCTCTTGCATCTTCTTCTTCTTCTTATTATTCTTCTTCTTTTTGACATCAGTCTCACTTGCATCTTCTTAAAAATTTGAAAGATGATGAAATTTCGTGACATTTTTAAGTTAGGACCGCTTCTTTTCATGTCCTTTCGAAATGCAAAAGAAGACAATTTCTTATTACCAGTTTGACTTACTACTGATCAACTATATGTGTATATTCACATTTGGCATAAGTTTTGGTTAACAACTAATGAGAAGATAGTTCCTTAATTATATTTATAGTCTTCTTGATTTTTTTATCAGTATATACCCCAGGGAATTGAATTAAAAACTTCCATACCCAATTTTTGAAATTCATCAAGATATTCAATCACCTAGGAACTGTGAGACAAAAAAACAATTAAATTTTTCATGGAATGTAAAAAAAAAATAGTATATAAATTTGTGGAAAAGATAACTAAAATTGATCACAGTAGTTCCATTCCATTGTTGTTGTCTCGTGATCGCCGTATCTATATATGAAAAAAAAAAAAAAAGCGTCAATCAATGTCAGAGCTTCTTGGGTGTGTGTGATGTGTTGTGTGTGAATGTGCAATAGAATCAGTGTAAAATTGATAGTGATGACTCATCGTTTGCTTTTACTGTCGTTTACCATTCCAAGACAGTCTCTTGGTAAGTGCAGATTAAAACAACACATGACTCTATCTACTCATATAGACATTGCCCGCCCGGTGGCCGGTTCTATTGTGTGCCGTTCGTGCCCATGCCACTTGTCACCATGGACCGACGCTCATCTTTTTAAGCACATTTTTTTATCTTTCTGTAATTTACCTTTTACTCTTTCTTTGCTCCTTGGCCAGTTTTGTCCTTCATTATATTGGAATTGATAATTTAGTGAGTTAGGTAGATTTGATCCCAAGAAACAAGAATGATTTAAAGATGGTGAATGTCAAAGATAGCTAGATGTAATTCTTGTTACAAAGGAAAATTGTAAAATGTTCAAATTAATTATAAAAACGATTTGTACGGAGTTTGCAGGTTGCCAAAAAAATATACATTACGTAGAAAACGAGACTATTAAAATAAATTGTAGAATACAACATAACTTGAACATAATAAAAAACAGTTAACCGTCAATTTTGGATAATATATCCAATGATTTTGTTGTAAGATTCGGAGAAAAATGATGGTATCATGTGAATATTTTTTATTTGATTATTTCTATCTCTAAAATACGTCTTTTAACATCTTTTAAACAAATTTCATAATTAAATATAGATGATCTAGAGAAGAAGACTTTTTTTTTTGGACCAAAGAGAAGAAGACTTTATGATTGGATATAGTATGTTTTATTTACTAAAAGTCTTATTGTTGCTATACAGAAATTAATTACTAAATAATACTATTAAATAAATTTACTTATTTTCGACTTCGGACGGTAAAGTTATTAATTATGAGGTGGTGGAACATATGCATTGTAACAGCTAATTTCAGAAGAAGAAAAAATCAGTGTTAATTAAAAAATTAACGGTCCACTTCTAACCCCAATAGTTTGGAACGCCGGTTGACTGGTCATGTAATCATGATTTATGTTTTTTTTTTATGCTCTCTCACACCACATACTACAAAACTACAAATTGTTTTAGGAGATCATTCACCATAAAAGGAGTGCAAGTTAATTTTGAGAACGTTTTTCTCAAAAAGCTGGTAAATTATACGTAGCGTTACCATATACGTATGTGGCTTTTTAGCTCTAACAACATGAAATCAAATTAAGTGTTGATATATGAGTTAAAAAGATTTTAGCAACAAAACAATTTTTTTTGAATTTACGGATTGATTGCAATGAATCATGTGCCAGCACTGAGATATTTTTGGAGTCTTCAGAACTAAGTGAAGCATTTAAATAAGTAAAGTGAGTCGGAGCAAGACGAAATAAATAGATAAAGCAAAAGGCGGCCTTCTTTGGGAGAGGAAAAAAAAAAAACCTAGCTTCTCTCTCTTACAACCCTAGCTTCTCCAGCCGGCGTCGTCTGTACCTCGTTTGCCTCTCCACCTGTTTGGGGCTTTATCGACGGTGTGAGAGGGCTCTGCTTTTCTTCTTTGTTTTATTCTCCAGTTGTAGTAGTAATATAGTGACTCGATTTTGATATATCATGGTTTTTACGGTTTTTAACCATGATATAAGTGTGTTTTTTGAGTCTTTTGATTTGTTTTCTAGGATGTTTTAGAGTCTTAACAGGTTTTCTAGGATTTTGGTACGGAAGAAGCGAAATGGAGCGAATTGGATCATTTTGGAGCATTTAACCGGAAGAAATCAATTTGGAGTCTGATCATGTGACCAGCGTCGACCGACACCAAAGGAGCATTGGTCGACACCAAGACAATCCGACTCAAGTCTTCACAATTGGAAGTTTTACAAATTTTCCCCGAAGTCTTCCATAATTGCAACACAAGTCCCTAACGTGTTTTAGGACATATATTTAGTATTTTTAGGTTTTAGAAATCCTTAAGTTATTTTCTAGCAAGTTTTACTTTCTGCAACCCTGTGAGATTTTGAGAGCTTTTGGGAGAGAGAGATATGAACAACTTTGAGAGAAAAATTCATAAACTCCCTCTTTACTCTTTTAATTTCAATTGCTTATTATTCAGAATTATGTTTTGTTCTTCATTGAATATGTCTGAGTAGTTTGCTTGTTAGGTTCAGGGTTTTTCACAGGGATTTTATGATTTATTAGATCTGTTTATTTAGGATTCATTATCTTTCTAGATCTTCATCATAGGTTGATCTTCATCATAGGTTGCTCTTCATATTAATCCTTGATTGGCCATCTAGAATTAATAACCTAGGAAAATAAATTGATATGAGAATATAATTGATTTTCCTGATAAAATCTTTTGATGAGCAAAATTACTTTCTGCAAAGAGATTTGATTTAGTAATTTTGTGAACCTATCTAAACATGTTTTTAAAGCTGATTTTTAACCTAGAATTTTACAAAGAGATTTGGATTTTCTGGTTTTAAATTTAGATAATATTTGCAGTGAGAACTGATTTATTTTACAAAAGTGTTTAGAGTTCTAGATCTGATTTTTAATTGCTTGAATCCTAATTAATTTGTTGATTTGATATTCCATAATTTACTGAGAAAATCCCTAGACCTAGCTTTTTGATCCTTGAATTTACAACAGTTTTATTTAGTATTTTGCATTGTTATTTCAATTTAAATTAATTTGTTTAGCTTAATCATAAATCTCTATAATTTATTGTGTAGTCTTGAGTCCTTGTGGAATTCGACCCCTAAGTACTGCAGTGATCTCTTAATTTGATAGAGTAGCTCTAGGGTTTAATTTGAGCATATAAGATTTCTTCCTCTCCGGCGGTGCTAATGAGTGGCTCAACTGTTGCGGCGGCTGATGCTATGGAGCGAGATCTCGGCACGTTCCTCTCCGGCGACTGATGGTGGTGGTTTGAAGCTGCTCTGGGCGGCCTTCTTTGTAGCTTCAGGGTTCAGATCTGAGACTTGGCTCACGCCCTCCTGCTACACCCAACCTCTCTGTCGAAGATCCTAGCTTGACCGGAGATTAGCGGTTGATTCAGGTTTAGACTCTACCGGTTCTTGGGGAGGATTTTGTGTGCGTCGCTGGCTGAGATTTGAGGACATCTTTTTAGCCGGCGTTCTTGAGAACTTCCTCAATTTTCTGGTTTCAGTCCGGCTAAGAAGCGAGACAATAAGGCAGATGCGACGTGGCCAATCCGAAAAGGCACCGTGAGGTGAAGTTGTGCTAATTTGTGCTTCAATTTCTTATCTTTAGTTGATTAGCATTATGGAGTTGCGAGTTAAGTTTGGAGAAGTCTTTGCTCTTGCTGGTTTGCTTTGCGTCTCTGAGTCTGTTTAGTCGGATGTATTGTCTGTTTTTGGCTTAGGACTGGAACAACCAAAGCCGGAGATACCAAAATTTTCTGATTTTGCGCCACTGGGTGTTGATGCTATTGGAACAAGTTCTACTCGCCGATCATGAGGTTCTAATAGCTTGGAGTTGAATTGTTCTTCAGTATAGGATTTGGTTTTCTTTGTGTTAGTAGTTGTTCTTGAGTCATAGGGTTTATTTAGGTGGTTTGAGAGATGATTTCACATCGAGTCGTGGTGTGTTATCTATCTTGTTGTGATTCTCGATTTGGTAGTGTTGGATCCGCTAGTGTTTCAGGATTGTACTAGATCAAATCATTGCATTATATCCAATTTTTTGGAGGGGAATGTTAAGTACTTTTGCTTTGGATGTATTAACTTGGCTAATGAATAGTTTATGTTGAGCAAAAAAAAAAAATTAGATAAAGCCAAAAGCACTAAGTAAATATATGAAGATGGTACGATACAAGGAACGTCAGGAACACCTGTTCTTACTTTCCCGTCGAATAATGATATAATTAACCCCTTTATCAAAAACAAAATGATACATATATGGTGTACACATAACTTTTTACTTGTTTGCTTTTACATCATGCATTCTAGTAGAGTACATGTTTCTGATGTTTCTATTTTAAAGCATTCAAATTAATCTTTTAATGATTTACACTGTATATACATTAATATATATATATGGATGATTTTTGGAATTGATATGTCCTCTAGTCTAATTAGTTGTGTATATATTGATTATAGCTTTCCGTATGTACACCATTGATTAAATCATAGAGTCAAATGAAGGGCCCCAAACTCAAATAAGATACTTCAGTTTTAAAAAGGTGAAATATTGCAGTTTTTATTTGTTTTCACAAACTAGCAAAATAAGAATCATAAAATTAGTTTTTTGAAAGACAATAAAATAACATCTAACCTATCAAAAGAGTAACAGAAATCGTTTGGTCGAAATTGAAAGTGTGTGAAAATGACTAGAGAATTATAAATAAAACAAAAGTAAGATCTCCAAAAACCATTTCCATGCATTTTTGTTAGTATTATTTTTAGTGTTTTTTTTTTTTGGGTTAAACCATTTGCATCTTCCTTAAGTATTCCAGGACCATCTTATGGTTGGCTCTGAATAAAACATTTCGAATAATTATTAGCTTAAACGGGCTACTAATCAATTCCCAAGTAATTTGAAAGCTAGTTAATTATTGATTCTTTTTATAGTCTTATGGTACTTGTAATTAAAGTCACAAAGGAATGTTTTCGCCTCCAATCAAGGGGATGCCTTATTCGACGGTCAAAATTCCTTCCCATGCATGATGCATCCAACCAAGCAAAATGCCTTCCAACAGAATCTGCGAGAAACAAAAAAAAAAAAAAAAAAAAAAAAAAAAANAAAAAAGATTTTTCATTAGTCATGACTCCATGACTCATGACTATGTACAAAAGTTCAAAGCATTGGTGAAAAGAAAAGAAAACACGAAAAGACACAAATGAAGAAAAGAAAAGAAAAGAAACTAAAGAAGAATTTTTGTTTTAAGTGTATCATCATAACATATTCCCCTTAATTCATTGTCCGTTGAAAGTGCTTTACCCTTCTGTTGAATCTTTCATACTTTTTACTCTTTACCCTTCTGTTGAATCTTTCATACTTTTTACTCTCAAAATCTTTGCCTTTTCAATTTATCAGATCGTTATTGATGGTTGAGCATAAGCTCTTGACTCACTTCACTTCAAAGGCTCTCACACACACGTACATTTCAAGAATATTCCAAACGTTCAAATCAAATATTAATTTGTCATGTACTAGGAGGATAGGAAAGTCTGAAACTCTACGCGTTTTATATTTTCAACAATCAGTGAGATCTTTTTGGTCCACTGATTATATTTCTCTGGTTCACAACAACTTGAAAGTATCGTGAGATCAAAATTCACTTAATGTTAGCTGTCACAGACTTCAGTTTATAAAATGTTTTAACAAATTATATACTGTAATGAACAGAAACATCTAAATGATAAATAATAAACATGCCAAAACACTTCACATGAAACATCCGATTCCGATTAACTATATTACGATCGTAATTTCTTTTACTTATGCCATATATACTTCGTCCGTTTAGATCAAATCTTGTTTTATTAAAAAAATCAATGTAAAATTTTGAGATTTTTTAAAAAATTGGATCCCTACTACTTTAATACATATATTGATCAATGGATTTCTTTTTAGTGTAAAACAAAAATAATTAGATTTTATACAAGTGTGAGAGAACTTCTAATGTTTAATCACATCATATCAAGTGTTTCCTAACTTAACAATTTACAATAACTATAATGTCTATGTTAAACTTTTAAAAATCTACATGTTAAAATATTTTAAAATTAATTAAATATTCATTGCGTTAAAAAAGTGATATTATAATCATTAAATATTATATGAAAAATACAAATAAAAATTACGGTGGATCCTAAATACTCACCTAGCTAGCTTTTTTTTTTATATAATAAAGGATACTCACCTAGTAAGATTATAACAATAATAATAATTAGTGTGACTGTTCATATATATATTTTTTTTTTTTGTGATTTGGTCTGCATGTCTCTTTGTTTTCTTCCCTTCGCCCACATGGAATCTTGTACCAGCAAACTGTCTCCAAATCCTTCATGTTTTAAAATACATTTTACATGGGATTGTTCATGTTCATAAGTTGATTGAGTGGCCTGTATAACTCAATATTATCATCTTCAGATTCTACACAATGATATCCACATATCCACATATTGTTTCCGGTTGATGAAAGAGTGCCACATCTTTCGTTATTAAGGAGATAACCGCTGGTATTTTGATACGCCTAAATGGTCCGGCGGTGTTGGCATGTTGCAGACTTGAAAATCCATTTTTTTCTTTTTTGAGTCATTAAAATACTAAAAAGTTTGAAATCAACCTTGTATAATCTTTTACATTTGACACACTATATAGGGGCAGTTTCCAATCTTTCAGTTGAAATCAACCTTGTATGATCTTTGTTTTTCATTTTTGGATATTGCGTAAACAATATTTTCAATTGGAAATTCCTTACTTTCATTTAAAATTCTTTAAAGAGAACAATACATATAGAGAACAATATATGAGCATGCCAAAGACCGAAACATATATACTGGGAAAACAAGAGCAAACTAGACCAAAAAAAGATACAGTTTTTTTACCTATTGATATTTAACAAAGGGTTTGTTAAGTTTGGATCAATGAAGTTTATAATAAAATCAGCCCCAAAAATAGTTTAAACGATGTTGTGTTGTAAAAAACTACGATTGTTGTGTTTTTAGATTTAAATTTTAGAATTTAGTTTATCAAGAGAAAAAGTGACGTTTTTGTTGAATAAAAAAAAAAAGACACATGACGCAAACATTTTTTGTTTCTCCAACATAAAATTGCAACAAAATTTATATTTCAAATTTGGGAAAAAAATTTCTACGGGGTTAGCTTGTAAAAGAATGAATCTCAAATTTGATCTACATAAAAAAAAAAATTGGAAAAATGTATCTGGTAAAACGTTAAATTGGTTCTTGACAAATTTTCATGTCGGGTTTAGTTCGGATCCTCGGATCTGAGCATTGTACCCATCCCTAGTTTTGTCGGATGAATGGTTTTTGGCATTTTCTTGCGAGGGGGGAAAGATTCGTGTAAACTTTTACCATTAAATATGTATAAGAGCTTACATTTACACATGCAAGGTTCTATGGTGTAGTGGTTAGCACTCTGGACTTTGAATCCAGCGACCTGGGTTCGACTCCCGGTAGGACCTTTATTTTTGCATCACATTTTATTTTCTCGTAGGTTCAGCTCATTTGCTATATAATAGATATATGGGCCATCTTCCATACCATAACTTAATTACCTTTGGCAAGTGGCCTTTAAACGTTACACCATATAGACAAATTGAAATGTGTTGAAATCTGATTACTGGATTTAAAGATAAAGAAGCAGTCGATTTAATCAAACAAAACACTCGCTCTTACTTTGTTTAGTTTCTTAATTCGATCATAGCTTAGCGGCTGAAATTATTAACCTTAAAAATAAATTCTGTTTCTGTTGTCAAATTAGAGATGTAATTTCTTACGGAATCCAAAAGCCTTACAGCCTTTCATGACTTCATTGACCAACCTAATATTATGTCCCATGACATGATGATGGTTACTCTAATGTTGCGGAATGCTGAAACCACATACTAGTACTACAGCTCTCTCCTTTTTAAAATCACATTATCCCACAATTGTTTCTGAATATATATATATATAACCAAACCATAATAAAGATTTCTTAAAAACACATATCCGAAAATACTCTTTGCAAAATCACTAGAGTGAAAGGAGTTCAACACTTGCCAAGAGCAACAAAAGGATAATGAAAATTCGGAAACAAGTCATGATAGACAACTTCATCGAAACTCACTGCGACTGAAAGCGTTTCATGATGATCATACTCATATCCATGTAGCGTTGCGCGCAATGAGTGAGGCAAGAAGTCTCGCTTGAGCTGAACTTACTCCCCGGTGAGCTAGTGATGCACTTGTCCCAGCACACACTTGTTAGCTTTGCCACCATTTCGTTCACCATGGCTCTTTCTTTCTCTTGCTGCCACAACAAAGATACACAAACAATTCTATTACATTCCACCAAAACATAATAAACTCAAGACCAAAAAAAAAAAGAACATTAATATAAATTCTTGCATAAAAAAGAAACCCAGACAAAACCAATTCTTGCAAACACATATTTGAAAATCAAAACATTCAAAAGCAACTTAATTCTAATCAAACCAACTAAACCACACAATTAGAAAGATCAGATCTTTAGACCAACCAAAGCTATTCTCTTCCTTAAAGAGGAGTCAAAGGAGATGGTTTCTAATGATTCCAGACAGGACTTAAAGACATCTTCTACTTACAATTCCGTTTTCCTAAAACAGAGCATTGAGTTCAACTACGAGACCGGAGCTAAAGTTTCCATGTGAATCGACTTTAAAGATAAAGAAAAAAAAACTTTAAATTGGGAGAAACAATTAACTATTCATTCATGAAAAACCAAATCGGAGACTTACGTTGAGGAATTGAAGCAATTCAGGGTTGTTGGCGAGGCTAGGATCCATGTCGGTTGAGTTTGAGAGAGCGTCTCTGCTTGAAGAAGAAGAAAAAAGATGATGAAAGAATCAAAAGTTTTCTCAGCGATTGAAAACCCTAAAACAAAAACCCCCAAAGGATACAAATTAAAAAAGTTCAAGAGACGCCGCTTACTTGCTTATTGGGTCACAAGCCCATTACAAGCCCAAATATAACATATTGATCATATTCAGCTCAAATATAGTAGTAGTACTGAACATTTTTAAGTTGGATTCATATACATTAAACCGTTTTATACAGCGTCGGATCGCTCTAAATCGTTGGACTTCGAAAATTAAGAATATGTTTTAGTTAATAAAATGTATGTATGAGTTTTTTTTTTTTTTTTTTAATACAATTAAACACGAAGAAGAGACTAGAACTATATCAATATAAAGTTATCAACCCATCAATTGACAAGATTACGTTATAAAAGAGATGAAACTTTTCATCGATGTACTGTATTTCGTTGCTTAAGCAATGTCGCCAAATCATATAAATTTAAAAGTAAAAGGGGAAAACTGAAAACAAAATTAAATAAAGAAAATGGAAAGCCAACATCTTCGAGGTGAAGAAAAGTACCAAAATCCAAATTGCTGCGTGGGAGGAGTAAAACATATGATTCTAAATTGACTAATTTTTTAAGCTTTTCTATTGTTTTTATTAGTTATATGGAACAAATAAAGCTTTCTCGAGTTTAAAAACATTAGAAATTTTTTTTTTCGCTATTTTAATTTAATTTTCAGTATAATTTTTTTATATATATATGTAAGCTTGAGTGATCTATGTCAGCACTAAACCGAAAGTACATAACTAGAACATGTGTTCTACCCACAACAGACTTAATATGCTTGACTAATTTCAAAGGTGAGCCAGTCCCAATAGAGAAAGCTTGCCTTACCAAATTTTCAACTATTTTTTACACTAAACTGAAGAAAAAAAATGATAGAGTTTGTTTTGTAAGAACCAGCAGATTGACAATCATCCGACAACATAGACGGACACAGTCTCTTCTTCCTAGCATACATAGTCTCCTTCGTCTTCCCCGAAATATTACTGTTACTAGGTCACAAACAAGTTGGACTCAGCCTAGAATTAGAGCGAGTTGTTAACCAGTTAAACTTTTATCATTCATCAAATATATATAGCGTGGCATTCGAACTCAAGATCTTCAGCGAAAGGAATTTGAAATACTATCTTCCAAGTTCCAACCAGATTAAACTAATCGCAGTTCCTTAACAATGAAACAATCATCTTTATTCATTTCATTTTCTTTTCGTAGTCTTTTGAAAGACAGATTATGTAGCTTTATTTCTAGTGTATACAAAGAAAACATTATACAAAAAGGAGTAAAACCTAAATGCTCTTTGTAATATTCAAAGTCTGATGCTGGAAAGTTGCAGCAAAAAATTAGAACAACTTTGTTTTGGTGAGCTTTGGGAGCTTTATTGATCCAAGGAAAAAAAAAAGAAGGATAAAAGACAAAACCACCAGTCCAAAGACAAACATATATACAATAATATATCTAAAATAATTGAAATTAAAGAAGTGCATGAGAGTAGAAAATTGAGTCAGACCAACAATCTCATAACTTACTCGTTAAGTCAGCTGCGTCCTCAAATCTTTAAGTTGGGATCGACTTGGACTCTCTTTCAATTTCACTTTTGTTTTCCGAATTTACTTTCTTTTATTTATTTTTCTTATTTCTTCATCATTGCTTATGTCTATTTACTTAGACTTCTTGTTTTTTAAAAAATGTATGGTACGCCCCGACATTATTATTTCACATGCGAAGTTATAAAGACAAAGAAAATTCTGATTCCACGATGATATGCGTTTTCTTTTTCCACGTATAATTTATCCCAAAAGTGGATTTTAATCTACAAAATTTTACGTTGAACGTCCAAACCTTTTCGTTTACCAATACATCTTTTAAGTAATTCATTTTTCTAATACGTATATCATTCCGACATCATTATTTCACATGCACTTCTTTACTTTAAGAATAAAAAGGTCGCATGAATATTTATTTTTACATGCATGATAGATAAGAGTTCCTAAACACGAATTTGTTTTGTTTTCTTATATATATTAGAATATAGATTTCTGATAAATATGCGTAGTGACTATATATATATATATATATAGTATGTATACGAGCTTTTTAAACAAAGAAAAAAAAAAGAGTACATAAAAAGCTTTCAAATGGTTAAATTAGTTTCGGGTCAAATCAATCGTTGTTAGTATTGCGCTCGTTTTAGTTATCGGTAATGAAACAGCGTGGATATATATAGGTTTTAGTTTTACCTTATTTATTTCGTTTTGGTTGGGGAAAAAATCAACTTTGCCCAAAAAAAGGAACTAATTACCTTTACCAAAAAAAATAAAGAAATAATTACTTATTTTTTTTCAAATAGAATTCTTAACAATGTTCTATTCAAAATCTTAACAACGTTGACTGCATGGGTATGCACAACAATTTTATTAGGGTGAGCCTCGCATTTAAATAAACAAAAATAAAACAATCTCTGAATTTGATGTTATATTAAAAATTAAATTATCTATTCATCTCTAGAAAATAATACGTAAAAAGTATCTCTAAAGGAAAAGTAGAATTCGCTTTTGCCAAACTAAAGGTGACACACTCATATAAGTATATAAACAACCTAAACCATACACAAAGGGATACTGATAAGGAAGCACTGATGGACATTTCTGCGCAGAGATTTGCCATGAACGGAAGAAGCATGAGACTCCCTCCTGGGTTTCGGTTCGATCCCGATGATGAAGATCTTGTGTTCGAGTATCTCGCAAAGAAGGTCCTCCACCGTCCGATGGACTTCGACCTCCCTGAGCTCCGATCTTGCAATGTTGATCCTTGGGACTTGCTAGGTTTGCTACAAACTCTTTTCTCTAATTACTATACCATATCACATTTTAATGTATCGCTCAATGTGGTTTAATAGATGTTGTACGTACACATTTGTTGTAGGTGAGAGGAACAAGGAAGTGTATTACTTCGTGAAGAAGGAAGAACGAGAGAGAAAGGGAAGAGAGACGTTATCAGGTTACTGGGAAAAGTGTGAAGAAGAGGAAGTAATGGAGGCTGGTGATCGTGAATGTAGTCATTTAGAAGGAAGGAGAAAGACATTTGCTTTCTATATTGGGAAAAGACCTCGAGGCACAATAACTCCATGGATCATGTATGAGTTCCGACTTCTTTCCTCTAGAGCTACAAGGTGGTCATCGTCCCTTTTGCCTCGGGTGAGCCACTCGTCTCTTATTAGTTCCGACACTACATTGGACTCTTATCTTTGGGAAATTATTTATAACGCCACTAATGTTTCATGTAATTACTTAACAAAAATAAAAGTTGAGTAACACAAATTTCCGGAAAAGAAAAGAAAAACCTTCAAAACATTTACTAAAATGTCATTTTGATTTGATTTCTTGAAAAAAGAAAAATTAATACGCCAATATTTAAGGAATCCTAAATTACCGAATTTTTTTTTTCAAAATATATCACCCTATATTATGTGTCATTTTACTCATCCTTAATATTTTTCTGCAATATATACCAATGTTTTGATTAGTTTGGTTTTTTTTTTTTTTTTGGGTTTTCAGGGGGATTTAGGGAAATGGGGGGCAGTGAAGGTGGTGGTGAAGGAAGAGAATGAGGAAGAGATGGTGGAGGATGAGCACGAGTCGGACGAGTCTGATGGCGAAGAAGTTATTCAAAGCCGGTGACGATCATGGTTGATGCCATATATATGTATTGGTTTTGTGGTGAATCCGATCCATTTGAGTTTAGTTAGTAACTTATAGTATTGTTAGAATATTAGAGAACATCTAAATGAAAATGAGGATATATGCTTAAATTTGTCTTATTATCTTCCAAGCCCTTTGGAATGTAATTAAGGTTGTGGTGAAAGATGCCACAAGTTGCTTTCACTCTCCCGCCTTATTTTGTTCTTGTCCAATTATATATATATATATATATATATATATATAGACTAAATTATCTATTATCTTTAATCATCAGTGTTTTCTTTTAAAATTCGAGATTTATAAATCCATGCATGGTAAATTCGTGGGGATTATTGACTTGATTTGATCAAACAATGAGAGATCTGTAACCGTAGTTGATTAATTTAGCCTAATGAGTAATATGCATGTATGTAATAGTTTCCCATGTACTTCACTAGCACACAAGAGAAATTAAGATTTAACTTACTTACGACATATTAAGTATGCAACCAACCAATTTCATGTTGAGCAAGAAGCCTTTAGATTTTATCTTTAGCCCTCACACAAATCTTACTAACAAAACGGAGTCAAAGCAACTGAAAAAGCTCCCTTCTACTTCTGTATATATTCGGCGTGATCAAGTAGCATCGCATAGTTGTACGTACATAGATGATAGATGTGTGGGTTAAGACAAGTCTCCCTAACTGATAACTCCATCCTTGCCAACAGATCATTATGTCCCAGCAGTTCTCTTCAAACAGCTCCTTGGCATTATAATTCAATATCTTGGTCATGGTATATATACGTTATGCTGTGAGAAAATATTCGTGTTCGCCAAGTTACTAGCGTACAGTTACAAATTTCTTACAACTAGCTAGAGGAAATCTAATATGTGGATGTCCGGAACATCGATGTGATGTTTTCAGAGGACAGTGACGTTCAAGTCAGTAAACGAATATATAAATGAGTTGTCACATGACAACGGGTTTAAAATAAAAATCTGCGGTTGAGCCGAGTCAACTAGATAGCCTTGAGGTTACGGACTTACGGTTACCCAAAAGACTTCGAAGTTTGTGTAACATCCCCAAATTCAAATGTGGGTCATTTTGAAAAGTGCAGCCCATTAAGGGCCCAATTGAACAAAAGTAAAGGGTTTTGCGTCACATTGTATGTTTGTGTACATGTGTATACTCGCATACATCGCCGTCTTTGTTTTGGCGAGAGAAGAGAGTTTGTGAACTCTAACCCTAAGCCTCTCTCTCAACGTTGGATCTCACCATCATCACCGTCTTCCTCATGTTGTTGCCATTGTTGAGAAGGAGAGAAAGAGGTCACGGAGATTTGTTGTTCGCCACCGTCGATCACCACCGTTAGTCAGCAAGCCATCGTGAATCACCGGAGTTTGAAACCATGTGTTAACCACTATCACCGGAGATGTCAGCCGCTGTCTCCGTAGCAGCCGTAGACATTGTCGAGGCCGTTAAGGGTAAGGAAACCCTAGTGTTCTTTTGTAACTTGCGCATGAAGTAAATGATATTGTCTCATGATCTGTTGTTGTTGTATAATTGTGAATCATGAGAACTGAACGCCACCGTGTGCTTAAACTGTCACGTCGAGCCGTCGAGGAGATTCACCGAGAGTAAACGCCGAGAAAGGTAAACGGCGGAACTCTTGTCTCGTGATGTTGTTGTTGTGTTTGTTGATTTTTGAACCGAGAAGCTTAACCATCTAAACCAGAAAATTATGGAACGTACGTGCATGAGTTGTTTGTGGTGTCATGCATGGTTAATTACGTACGTTGTCGATGACGTTGGACAATTTAATATTGGTGCATCGTGTATTGTGGCTGCTTTAGGAATCGGTAATAAACGGGGAGCATGTGGTCGTACGTGGATTAAATTGTGGTGATATAAATTATTTGATCGTTAGTTTGATTTAATTATTAAACTACGTCTAACGAATTTATTTGTGAAGTACCAGCACAATTAATTCAGTTTCGGTTATTAGATTAAATCAGTGATAAATATTGGAATGTAATCATTGATCGAGTAATCTGAAAATATTGCAGATTAAGATCGTTGTTGGATTGGATTCTTGTCGTTGCTGGCTTTTATTTGAGGATCAACAAATTTGCTAAGGTGAGGACAGGACTAGTTAGTGTCTTTTTGATATGCCGATACGTTTAGATAGTTATTTAGTTTAAGGTTAAACCAAATATATCTATTGATTATATAAAAATAATCTTAGTTGAATGTTGAGTGTATAATAATAATATATATAATATGTATTTACTAAATAAAAGGTAAGGAAAAAAAATTAGTAATAGGATTTGAGAATTAAAAGAACTAGATATTTTAAAACGGATTGTGTGGTGTGTGATATGTATGTTTGTGTGATAAAATAAATTGTTTGAGTGTGAGGATAAAAAGTGTCAAGAGGCACGAAGAAGCGGGAGAACCGCAGAGAGTCCTACAAGGAGTTCTCCTTGTAGTTGTGTGGTGGTCTACGGGCGCGGAATGCGGGTAGATCAAGATTGGCTGACAAGCCAACGCGTTGTTGTGCGTGGAAGAAGTGCGAGAAGCATGAGAAATCCAGATACGCAAGTAAAAAAGTGCATGAAGAAGTGCGAAAGCATGAGAAATCCCGGAATGCACGGCAATGGAAAAGTGCAGGAAGAAGTGAGAAAGCATAAGGAATCCCGTAATGCACGGCGATGGAAATGTACAGGAAGAAATGCGAAAGCATGAGGAATCCCATAATGCATGGCGTTGTTGACGTAGCGGAAGCTAAGATAATACAAAGATCTTATTTAGTCTAAGAATACCTAAGATCAATGTCTTCCTGAAATCGTTGAGATCTCTTTGGATCTATCCGAAAACAAGGGTTTGTGAATATTATTCACACAAAAGCTAAAAGCTCTTAATTTTATTAATCAAATCAACTCCCTCGTACAATAGGCCTGAATAGGCTATTTATAATAAAACCAGAAAACCCTAATAAATCTCTGTAATATTCTAGAAACCTCTAAAGGTAAATCATATAATTAATAATAATATTAAAATACAAATAAATGGAAATAATCCTAATTATGCGCTGCATCAAGTCTCGCCGGCAAAGAAAAGATTCGTCCTCGAATCTTGTATCTTCGATGCATCAGCTCCCTCCGGCCAAGAAAGATTCGCCCTCGAATCTTCAACAACGTTTTCAGCACATTCGATGTTTGCAGATTCATCATCACTCCCATCGTTTGGTTTTGCCCGAATTGCACGGAAACGATCTGACCCGAAATTTGCACGAACCCGGTATGATCCGAAATTTGCACGAACCCGGTATGATCCGAAATTTGCACAAACCCGGTCTGACCCGAAACTTGAACCAAACCAGTCTGACCCGGAATTTGCACGGATCTCTTCTTTAACAACTTCTGTCTCAAACCCTAAATTTGCACAGAGCCGATTTTTGAAACCAGCTTGTGGAAAAACAAAATCCATAACTATAACATCCTCTTCATAGATGTCATAGATGGGATCACCATAGATCTCATGGTTTTCTTCCTGTTCAAAAAACAAACTTTCGCTAATCAACATGATCACCAGAATCGTTCTTCAATTGAGAAATTAAAGAGACAAAGCTCTGATACCAACTGACGTAGCGGAAGCTAAGATAATACAAAGATCTTATTTAGTCTAAGAATACCTAAGATCAATGTCTTCCTGAAATCGTTGAGATCTCTTTGGATCTATTCGAAAACAAGGGTTTGTGAATACTCTTCACACAAAAGCTAAAAGCTCTTAATTTTATTAATTAAATCAACTCCCTCATACAATAGGCCTGAATAGGCTATTTATAATAAAACCAGAAAACCCTAATAAATCTCTGTAATATTCTAGAAACCTCTAAAGGTAAATCATATAATTAATAATAATGTTAAAATACAAATAAATGGAAATAATCATAATTATGCGCGGCATCATGTCTCGCCGGCAAAGAAAAGATTCGTCCTCGAATCTTGTATCTTCGCTGCATCAGTTGTTTATGGGACGTAGTCTCGTTTGTTTGATGTTTGTGTGTCTTTTACACGTGATTGATTGCTTGTCTTAGGTTTAGACTTTGTGATGGTCTAAGCATGTTTGTGTATGAAGACTTCGTGAGTCCTAAGGCTTGCCCTTGCTGAGTAATCCTAGATTGCTCACCCCTCTCTTTCTCTTGCACGTAACCATGAGGAGTAGTTGATAGAGTTGGTGTTGGTGTTAGGAGCTGGAGATTATTCTTTTATTTCCCGTTGTTGGATTTATCGAACTGGTTGTTAGTTTCGGTTTAACGTTTAAAGGATGGTTTGAAAGACGTTTAAATTGATTTAATGGATTTTTTGGTTATTTTCGGTTAAGTATGGTTTACTTGTGGTATAAGTTAACCTGTGACATGCCATGAAAATTGGGTGTTACAGTTTGTTTGTGGGGTGGTTTTATATTGACCAAACAAAAAGAATCTTACAGATATTGATGTTAAGACTAAACTGTAAGTCAAAAATGACAATAGGAATGAAGATGTTACTTAGAAACCAACTCCTGTATTTGCCAAAATATCACTATTTACCAAAATTAGCAAATAAATTGCAACTAACCAATCAACCCATCACATAATCTCAACCCTATAACCTCACCTTCTCTCCCTTCTTCTTCTCGGATTCCTAAATATTATCTTTCACTCATCGTCCTCCCAATTTATTGGCTCTCTCTTCTCTCCTCTCCTTTGCCTATTATCTAACATCTTCTCCCGCCACCCACCCCCTGCCGTATGATCTTTCTGGTGGCGGCGATTACACCATCAATTTGTTAGTTTTATTAATATGGGTTGCGGTGGCTCGAGGCTTGGAGGTGTGGCGGCTGTCAGGGCCGGAGAAGGAGGCGTTGTGCCACTTCCGGCGGGAATACGTCCACTTCTAAGGCGAAGGTTAGAGGAGATGAAGAAAAGGAGCCATGCAAGCGTCTTGAAAGGGAGCCAGACGCAGTCTAAGAAGGAGCTTCTTCGTCACGGCTCTTCTGATGACGGAGAAGACACTGACGGCAGTCTGAAGTCGTCGGCTAAGGTGGCTCCGGCACCTGATCATCACGTGGAAGAGAAGAAAGAGGTTATTTTAGAGAAGGTTCCGTCGAGAGATGATGTCAAAGAGGTGAATGAGGAAGAAGTGGTTGTTAAGAAACAAGAAGATGAAAAACATCATCAAGATGTTGCGAAGAAACAAGAGGAGGATAATAAAGAGGTTGTGAAGAAACAAGAAGAGGATATTCATCATGAGGATGTGACCATCAATGTTAAGAAGGAAGGAGATGATGGCAAGAATCATGATGAAGACGAAAGGAGTATCATGAGCAACTTTGATGAAAGAATGATAGGTCCTGGATCTCCAAGCTTTAGGGTTTATTGCATCGATGTTCCTTCTTCTGATGATGATGATGAAGGTAAATCATACGTCCTTATAATGACACACACATATATATATACAAGTATACGTACCAAATAGAAAGGTCAAGAATAATAAATATCCGTATGTATATGATTGCTAGGAATGCTAGTTTTATTTTTATCAAAACTATATTTTACCATGTAGTACTTTCACCTTTCTATGTATTTCTATGGTTGCCGATGCATCTTAAGGTTCGCAGTTGGGCTTATAATTGGAAAATTTATCTATTCACTAATGCAGAAAAAGATGGAGAAGACACAAGAAAATCGATGGAAATCGAAAGTAGTGTCATGACAGAGATAAAAGAGGTGGCTCACATTTGATTCACATTATTGATTTGATTTATGTGAGGCTCGATAATAATGATATGTTTTGTATTTTTAGGACGGAAGCATCGTCAAAAAGGAGAAAAGGGAAAGGAGAGGGAAGAGGTTTGGAATCGGATTGCCGAAGAAGTATTTAGCCAATGTGACTGCACCGTGCTATGCTGGTGGAGGATGCATGGGGAACACTCATTCTCGTTTGGTGCAAGAGAAACCGAGACAGTGATATCGATAAAAATTATATGTCGTTTGCCATCTGCCTTTATTTGTTGAAGTAAGAACGGTGAGGTGCACGTACACGTACGTGACTGTGAGTAATCAAAACCACCCAACCACGGATACGAATTTAGACCTTTGATTTATTTCAACTTTTTAAGAGACCTTGTTTCAGTATTTGTACACCTCTTCTTCATATTTGCTTTCTTTGATCAGGGTAAGTTAGTGTTTGAAGAATTTACTTTTTCCATGTGGAAAGATGTAAGTAATTTAATTTGTGCAATTAAAAAAGTGTTGTTTAAATATGAAACTTCTTGTTTAACAAAAAAATATTCAGATTACCCACTGGAAAGAAAATTAGAGCAACATAGGAAACTGGCATTATATATATATAGAAGGAAAAACAAACATAGTAAAAGGTGTAAGTAATTGAACTTGTGCAATAAAGAAATGCTCTCTTATAATTGTAATATATATTTTCAACGTAAACATACTTCTAAAATTATCACTAGAATTTAGTATATGATTTTTGTTTTTTGAATAAGAATTGAGTATATGATTTTGTCTGTCTATACATGAACGGTAATAACCTTGCGTGAAGGGGAAAATTTGAGTATAAGGTTGAACAGGGGTGTCAAACCAGACTAACTTGTTTTAATTAGGAGGCTACGATATTAATTTCGTGAGTTTTGGCAAGAACCCATTTTAGATTGTGAGTTTAGAAACATGAATTCTAACTTGTTTTTATTCGAACTTCGGTACTAGAAACATCAACCCTGATTCAATTATAATCTATGATTATTCGGGTTAATTTCATTTAAGACCTTTGTTCGCAGTGCCTATCTATTTTCTGTACTTTTAAAATTTTTTATCAATAAAAGATAAGCTTAAACGAGCCAATTGGGTAAAAAATTGTTTATATACAAAATATGATGCGGAGATATACGTGTTTGACGTGCCAGAAAACCCATCCTTACATTTGCATTTCGAAAAATAGAAAATAAAAAGAAAGTTGAAAATTTCTCCTAGTTAATCTTGATATCATCCAGGTACGTCGACAAAACTGGCCAATCCGAAGACGAAGACACCATCTTCACCAAGTTTGAACAATCCATTAAAAACGTCACATCTCGAAAGTTATGTCCAATCATGCACCACATTACCCAGATGAACGCTTTAGTTTCAGCATGCAAAGGAAAGAGGATACACTGGAACTTGGTGGCTTCCCTAGTCGGTGATGCATCATGGGACAAACAAAGCCATCCCGCACCTGCAAATGGATCATTTGCTTTCCAAGATGCATCTACAAAGCAGCGATAACCCGCAAAAAACGGCGGGAGATTAACAACGGCCACCCTCTGCCTGGGGCCAAAGATAAAGGGAAAATGAGAGAATCCTCATAAACGCCCTTCACCTGAGCTTGCTGCTATGTCAACGCTTAGGGATGTCAATCGGGCTGGTCCGACCCGCCCCGGCCTGGCCCAAATTATTTCCGAGCCTATATTTGAAAGCCCGAGCCCGACCCTAACATGGCTACAAGGCTTTTCGGGCTTTTCCGGTAAAAAAATCAAAAATTTAAACTTATAAGCCTTAAACAGCAATATTTAAAGGTGCAATATAAAACAAATCAGTCAAAATTTTAATAACTCATTTATATTCACTACAACCAACTTAATTTAAAAGAAAGTTTAAAATTAAATAAAATTTTATACTATAATCAAATAAAACAATATATAATTCATATAAAATATCATAGATAAAAAAATTTAAAAATATTAAGTAAGGTTATTAATTAAATATGAAAACTAGGATTATAGTTTTAAACTTTATTTACAAGAAATCATTAATCAAATAATGCAATCAAACAAAAAAAAGTACAAATATATTTGTTAAAGGATTTTTTGGGCTAGCCTGAGCCCGGTCGGACAAAGCCCAGAAAACGCTATAGCCCAAATGGGCTGAACCAGAAAGTCCTGATTTTTTCTAGACATATATATAGTATATGTCCAAGCCCGATATTTTCAGGGCCGGGCCGGACCAGCCCGCGGACTTTGGCCCTAATTGACATGCCTATCAACTCCTCACCTTCCGCTACCAGAACAATCTCCTCAGGCCGCTCATCAATATTTTCTGTATACAATTTTAAAGTGTAATCTAATCCAATCTCTATATACTTATTTAAGCAATGTTGTTAAAGTTTAATCCTACTATTATGTAATATATTACAACAAATACCATTGTATTTTAATTAATTTAATAACTAACAAAATAAAAGTTTATATTGGTTAATAAAATAATAAAATAATATTTTTGAATTATTTAACAAATTCATTTATTCTTACAGAAATTTTAGGAAAAAATAGTAAACTATTTAAAATAACTATAAAACTTAATTTTATTTATAAAACTAAGATTAAATGTTTACATTCCTAAATCGTTTAATAACATATATTTGAAAATTAAGATACAACATTGCTTATATTTTAATTATATAAAATATTATATTTAATTTATTAAATATTTTTTCGCAATGCACATCGACGCAGTGACATCTTTTTAAAATCTAAGAAATCATAAAGGTTGTATTTTATTCAATATAATATATACAATCAAAATAAATAAATAAAAAAGTTAAATCAGAATTTCTAAACAAGGTTTTGTTATATTTTCTAGATTTTACCAAATTTATATAATTAACGGATTTAACCATTGTATCATGTACCAAAGATGGATTGAAATCAGAATTTGAAACTAATAAATTAAATGTAAACGATTATAAAATATATAGAATAAATCAAATAAAATTTAAACTATTATTTTATAATTAATAAATTACTGTAAAATATTTCCAATATGGATAACTATCTAGTTATTCATTATTATAAAACAAAATTTTAACTCTAAGAGGGAGGTATTCAACTTGATATTTTAAAGATTTTGTAGGATTTTAATATTTTAGAATTTTGAAAGATTTAGAAGATTTTTAGGAGATTTGATTGTGTTTTAGAGTTTTTCTATTTTCTAAAAAAAGAAATGAAATATGATTCTATGAGATTCTATGATATTCTATGAGTAAACTTTGGGTGATTTTTAAATATTTTACAATATAAAGAAAGAAAATTATATGCCAAAAAAAAAAATTATGCTCAGAGAGTCTAATTAAAACCTGCAATTAAAATCTGGTCAAGATGATCCCATAATAACATATTTGATTGTTGAGATGTGAGTTTCTAATTAAAACCTGCAACAAAGAAAAAAGCTTTAAGTGAGATGAAGAAGAGAGGAAGAAAAACCTAAACCAAAAAGATCTGAGTTTTCCATTGTGGTGTGACTTTCTGTAGAAATTTGTAAGCCACGAACATATTGCATTCCACTTCTTTTTTTGTTCTTTTCATTATCATGATTCGTTTTGTTTGATATCTAATGATCAAAAGCTAATTATGTTCCTGTTGTAACATATATGGATTCTAAAAAGAACAGCCCATTAATTTACCATGATCCGATATACTTTTACGACGATGAGGTACACTTTGCGCAGACACAGAGGCAAATTGCAGTCCAAAAAACAAAACGAGCTGAGGTATTCTAGTTAAAACTGAACCTTGAGATTCAAATTAAGAGGGACAAGAGAGAGAGCTTACTGAACAGAGATGGTGGTTTAATTCACAGGAAGATACGAAGCTTCAGGAGGTGACTGCTGATCGGTGGAGATTAGAGCTGTCGTCGGAATTGATATTTCATCGACTTTTTTTTTTTTTAAATCCTTTAAAATCCTACCTCAAAAGGTAGTATTTTGTTACTCATATTTGTCAACTAAAAAACCAAAAAAAGTCTTGCAGAATCATTCAAAATACTATTTTAAAAAAAATTGTGATATTTTGAATAACATTAGATTTTAAGTAAGTTTTATAAATCAGTGATTGAATAACAAGAGATTTTAGATTATTTTAAATGATTTTACATAAATTTCAAGTTGAATAACATAGGATTTTAAAAGATTTTTTAAAATCATGAATTGAATAACAAGTGATTTTAAGAATACTTTAGAATCTTTCAAAATATCAAGTTGAATACCTCCCTCTAAATCGATATCTAAAAAGAATACGAGGGAATACAATTCAACACATGAAATTAGTATTCGACTCATTTAATTTTTTTTTTAATTTGGTTTTTAAAGTATAGCTAATTGTAAGAATATATCTAACTTGAATAACTCGACATGATCATTTTTGAACATTTAGAAGAGGTTATTGGTTATATGATTTGAATGGATTTAGAAATCTAAACAAAATTTAATCATATAACATTTGATTTCAAACTCATGAAATTACTAAAATTCAAGAAGACTTTATTAAACAAGAAACTAATAATAAATAACATTAAAAATTCCGACAAAACAATAACATTAAAATTTTAGTTAAAGACACATTAAATAACCCGTAAAAGGTTTTTGCTCAATTCCGTCAGATATTTATTTGGGTTTATTTCAATCAATCTCTCAGCTCATTGATTCGTAAATAAGGTTTCCTCCAGATCCAGGGAGGGGATTCAAAAAACAAAATGGAGGAGTCACCGCACTCGAATTTGCTTCCGGAAGTCGATTCTTTACCCGATGGATTCGTCGACGGCGCTACAGAGCCACCACCTCTCAATTCTCCCAAGACCCAGGAAGAAACTTGTATCACAACAACAACGAACCATGAAGCTGTTGCCGTCGAGAAAGCAGAGAAGCCGAGAACTTTCCCCGTTCCCTTGTGTGAAACAGATGGTAATGATGACGACGACGTAGATGACCTAATTCAAGATTCGAGCAAGCTTAGCTTAGAGCATAAAGAAGAAGAAGAAGAAGCTTCTCCTCCTGTTTGTCAAACATGTGAGTAGTAAATGACCTAATTCAAGATTCAAGCAAGCTTTACTTCCATTTGTAACCTGACGTTTGCTTTTGTTGAGTTAGTATCAGAAGGGTCAACTCAAAATCCAACCTTTTCTAAGGAAACAGACTCGACTCAGAGTATGGATTCGCTCAAACCCAAGAAACAAGTTAGTATTTTTATGTGGTCTTTGATGAACTATCACTATCTTTGGGATATATCAACTTTAAAAATGTTGGTAGGATTGATTCTTGTGTGTTAGATGACAAGCAGGCCTTGCTTTGTATGTTCATTTTTGCTTTGTTGAAGATGAATGTATCTGATTTGTGTTGATATTGAAAGCAGGAGACGGTTGAGACTAAGCGTAAGGGTTCAAAGAATATGTTTAAATCAGAGAAAGAGTTTCTTGAATTCATGCTCAAGTATCAGCAAGTACTTTCTGAAAGAGATTCTGGTAAATAGGAAATCAGTAAAGCCAAACCAGTTTTGTGTTACTCTCATTGTTATATGGTTTATAGTCTGTACTCATCTTTTTCTCCTTTTTTTTCACTCTAGCTATTACTGTCCGTGATAAGCTTGAGTCGCTTTGTAGAGAGTTACAACGTCAAAACAAACTGTTGATGGTATGTTCTTTCTTTCTTCTAGTTTGGTGTGCCATATTTTATTGTCTTGTTTTGAGGGACTGACTAAGTTTTTTGGTATATGTATTGAATGTACCTTTGTTTAACAGGAAGAATGCAAGCGGGTGTCAACTGAGGGACAGAGTTTAAGATCAGATTTATCGACAAAGTTCCAGGATGCAATAAAGGTAGTTTGAACACATTATAATTCGATGTGAATTTCTCCCAGCGTTTTGATATTTACTGAATATTGAAAATTTGAGCCATTTTGCCGTCAGTATTGGCAGTTCTAGAGAGGAACAAGTATTGTGTAAATAGCTTTGTTCTGTGTTGCTATGTAGGCAAATCCTAAAATGCACATCATTCTTGATCCTTGTTCTATTCCCTTAGGAGATTTATCTCCATTAATCTTCTGTGCTATATGCTTTGGAGAGTCATGAAAACCTCTTTTTCTTCTTTGTGAAACACTCTACACTAATATTTGCCCATGTTAGTATCGAAATCGTACAGACCTATTTAGTCCTTTGAAATGATTGGAACTCACTTTATATATAGTAGAAAATCGTACATATTCGTTTCAAGTTATATAGATTGATAGAAATAAGTTTGATAAATTGCTTGTAGGCTTTTGCAACATCCAAAGCTTACGAAAACGAAGGCAGAATATTCTACTTAATTAATTATTTTTTACTCTCTACCATACGGAATACTGATCCTCTTTGGTTAATAGGATGTGAGCATTAAGTTGGACGAGCAAAAGGATGAAAGCCTCGCACAACTAAAAGAAAATGAGATGTAAGCAGAACGAACTCAATCATAACGTTTTCACTTGTAAAATAGGAAACTTCTAGTATAATTTGGTAACATATTATAAAGGTCTTTTCTAATTACAGTGAATTTGTTTCTTAATCTCCAGGTTGAGGACGAAGTTGAAGCACCTGGCTGATCAATATACACTTTCAGAACAACAACATGAGCAAAGAGTAATTTACATATTCGTTTTTCCAACTATATATGAAGCATCATTTAGCCAAAATAAATAATTGGCTTAACTGTGATGTATACTTGACAACATCACATTTTCGAATGAGCAGTTGAAGCAGAAGACACTTGAGCTACAGATCTCTGCTTTAAAAATTAAACAGCATGAGGAGAAACTCATCCATGAACAGTCTCAGATGAAAGTTTATGCAGACCAAGTTTCTCAGCTTTTATCTACTGAGAAAAATTTGCGGTTGCAGCTAACTGCTGATGGAGATAAATTCCAGCAGTTCCAGGTCTGCTCTCTTCCCCTTTTACACTTCCTAAATAAGTCTTTATCGTCTTCTCGATTCAGTACGATCACCGATAGTTATATTGCTCGATTTGGGTGTGATGCAATTCTCTTTTAATATTGTCGATATTTATATGAAGAGAATGTAAAGTGAAAGACTTTTGGTTATGCAGGATGCGTTGGTGAAGAGCAACGAGGTGTTTGAAACATTCAAACAAGAAATTGATAAGGTAACACCATTGTCCTGTCTTCATTGTTCTTTGAAAGACCAAACGTTTTATTACTGAGATCTTATTAAACTTGATCCTGTGTCTATTGGTGTTTTGCGTAGATGTCAAAAGCAATCAAAGAACTTAGGAAAGAAAACGCATTCTTGAAGAGCAAAAGTGAGAAGTCTGATATCACTCTCATTGAACTCGTTGAAGAGGTAAAAAAACAAACGAAACCGTCTGTTTTTTTCATTGTAAATTTTGGTTATGAAATCAGTAAAATCACGGTTTTTGGTTGACATTGAACAGCGTGAAAGATTGAAGAAACTGTTGGAGAAGACTAAGAAACAGAAAGATAAACTTGAGTCGCTATGCAGATCCCTTCAAGCTGAAAGAAAACAGAAGGAAACTAACAGTGCCGATTCTGCTGCAGTTCAACCATGAAGCAGAGAAAGACTATGAATTAAGTTTTTTTGCTTGTTTGCTTTGTCAGAGTTGAACTAATTAGCACTTCAGTTTATTATTTTTATTTATTAAAAAACTGCATTAGACACCAAATTCACTTGACAATGTCATATAACATCAAATGATTCTGCCCTTGGCGAGCAAAGTCTATTTTATTTCACAAAACTCAAATTGATAATACTTAAATTAATTATGAACATATTATATAAACAAAAAAAACTTAAATTTACTTTCTCAAGCAGTTAAGCTTTGTGTTTATTATAATATATATATATATACTAGATTATAATCCATGTAATTTATTGTCCATGTAAAAAAAACTAAAGAATAGAAAATAATATTAGATAATATGTAAAAAATATAATTTAATTATTTTGATTTTTTTTAGTTATTAATTAATTAATTAGTTTTCAATCACTGTTAGATAAGAATGGTGTGGAGTGCTATGAAGAGGGATCAAAAGGCAACATTGTTGCGGAGTACTTCTCTGATTTGTTTCAGTCTTCAAATCCGGTTGGAGCTGATGAGCTTCTAGAAGGAATGGAGCCAAGAGTAACAGAGGTTATGAATGCGCAACTAACTGCTCCAGTCTCGCCCCAGGAAATCAAACAAGCAGCTTTTAATATTAAAGGGGATAGTGCCCCTGGTGCAGATGGGTGGACTGGTGCTTTCTTCAGACGGTACTGGTCGGTGGTTGGCTCAGATATCATTGCAGAGGTTCAGGGGTTTTTCACTTCAGGAGTTATGCCACAAGAGTGGAATCATACACAACTCTGTCTCATACCTAAAAAGCCAAATGCCAACCAAATGTCTGATATGCGACCTATAAGTTTGTGCTCGGTTTTGTACAAGATTGTCTCAAAGGTTTTATGCACTCGCTTGAAACGATGCTTACCAGCTTTGGTGTCGGAAACCCAAGGTGCTTTTGTAGCTGGAAGATTGATATCAGACAACATTTTGATAGCCCATGAAATTGTGCATGCCCTAAAGACCAATGTGAAGTTTGAAGAGAACTTCATAGCGGTGAAGACAGACATGTCAAAGGCGTATGACAGAGTAGAATGGGATTTTCTGGAGAATCTCTTCATCAAGATGGGTTTTGACACACAGTGGATACAATGGGTAATGGTATGTGTGAGATCAGTCACATTCTCGGTTCTAGTCAATGGCTGTGATTTTGGTCTAATCAAGCCAGGGCGTGGGATTCGCCAAGGAGATCCATTGTCCCCTTTTCTTTTCATTATATGTGTGGAGGCTTTGGTGTATGCTTTGCGGAGAAGCCAACAACAGGAACATATCACATGCTTCAGTTTTAATGTATCATGCCCAACGGTCCAGCACTTACTATTCGCTGATGAAATTTTGTTCATTTGCCGAGCAACTAAAGAGGAATGTGAGGAGCTTATACTCTTTCTACATAGTTATGGGAAAGCTTCTAGCCAAGTGATCAACTTTACAAAGTCAGCTGTTACATTTGGGAAGAAGGTAAGTGATGAGACTAAGGAAATGGTGAAACAAACACTCAACATCTATGAAGAGGGTGGCACCGGGACTTATCTGGGACTGCCAGAATGTTTCAGTGGCTCTAAACAGACGCTTTTGGGCTTCATTGGTGATAAGTTACAAAATAGACTCCAAGGTTGGTTTGCAAAGTCTCTCTCACTGGGTGGGAAGGAAGTACTTCTGAAGGTTGTGGCATTGGCATTACCGGTGTATGCTATGTCTTGCTTCCGCTTGAGTAAGAACCTGTGTAGGAAGTTAACAAGTGCTATGTGTGAGTTTTGGTGGAGCAATTGCCAGGGGAAGCGTAAAATTGCTTGGGTGGCATGGAAACATCTGTGCAAATCGAAGTCAGAAGGAGGTTTGGGGTTCAAGGATCTGGGGATTTTAATCAGGCCTTATTGGCTAAGCAGGCATGGCGTATACTCAATAATCCGGACTCCTTGATTGCGAGGTTCTACAAGAGCAGATATTTCCAGAAGACGTCTATCCTTGATTGTGGGACTGGCTCGAGACCTTCTTACTCATGGATAAGTATTCTCCATGGGCGTGAACTGTTGAAATCTGGTCTGATGAAATCGATTGGTGATGGTCGTGATACCTTGGTGTGGAGGGATAAATGGCTTTTGGATAAGCCCCCTAGAGCACCATTCTGTTCTCAGATATTTTTTTAGGTTAACTTGAAAATGGCTGAGCTTAGGGAGCCAGGTTCTACTAGATGGGACAGGGGAAAAAATTTCTCTTTATTTCCACCGGATGATGTGAAGCGGATATTGTCAATGAGTTTAAAGGAGGGACATGAAGATCGGTTTATTTGGCCATACACTAAGTCGGGATAATACTCGGTTAAAAGTGGGTACTGGATGGTGCAAGCTTTGTCTACGCTTTACGAACCTCGTAATGAAGTTAAGATTAAGCAAAATGAGCTGAAGGCTAAAGTATGGGAGGTGAAAACAGTCCCCAAGATTAAAACTTTTCTTTGGCGTATGCTATATGGTGCTTTAGCGGTCTCTAAACGTTTGGCGTTAAGAGGTTGTGGTGGTGATGTTACTTGTTTGAGATGCGGTTCATAGGCTGAAACTATCTGTCATCTTTTGTTTCTTTGTCCTGTGGCAAGGCAGGCGCTTGCATTGGCTAATATCCCGCACCCAATTGGAGGTTACTCTGAAATGGATGTGTATAAGAATTGGGATCATTTGTTAACGGTAATGCAGAATGCGGAGATACCCAGTTTGGTGCGATCTGCTGTACCATGGGTGTTATGGGGAATTTGGAAACATCGAAATGCCGTCTTGTTTCAGGGGAAAAAACGGAGATATATGAGACTTAGTTCTCAAAGCGCAAGAAGCCTCCGTTGAATGGCAGGCTGTACAGTTGTTGTCGGCAAATACTTTCCTCCATGGTCACACGAAGTCAGGTCCCCTAGAGAGAAAATGGTGCAAACCGTTGGCTGGCTTTGTTAAATGCAATATTGGATCATCGTGGTATAATAATTCTAGAGTGTCTGGTGGATCATGGATTGTGCGGGATGAGAGTGGACAGGTACTATATCATGCGAGATCTGCACTTTCGGCATCTGCATCACGCTTTGTAGTGGCGCTACATTGTTTCCTTTGGACGATTGAAGCTCTTGTTATACTCCAACTTGATAAAGTGGAGTTTGCTTTGGATAATAGGATGGTCATTGAAGCAGTTAACAACCTACTGCTTGGCCGCGATTTAGTATCCTCCTGAGCATTATACATGAGAACCTATCCAACTTTACATCATGGAAAGCTACGGCAGTTGCAAGCTCAGCAAACTCTGTTGCCTTGGCAATCGCGAGGAGTGTGACGAGGGATGGTAGACTTCAGTCTTATCTTTCACTTGGAGGGCCTGCTTGGCTTCATAATCAAGTGAGGGATGAGGCGGCTTAGTTGTGTTTTGTTATTTTCTTTCCTCTTGGTTTTGCTTTTTCTTTCATTGTTCAGACATTTTCGAAAGTTCTATCAGACGACAAAAAAAAAATAGTTTTCAATCAAACATTCTTATTTCCTCTCAAATGATTAGGTTTTTTTTAAATTCTTATGAGATTATATTGAATATGAAAAAAACTATAATATCCAATAGCTCAAAAATTTAATAATAGATTGTTCCTAGATTATAATCTTTGTGATATGCATGTTGATTGATACATGTTTTTTTTTTTACAGAGTTAGCGGTTTTTACTATAATGATATGTAAATAATATTTAAAAATTTAATCACACCAACCATAAATTTAAGCATACAGAGTTAGGATTTGAAACCTAAAAAATATGTTAAAAATTCACTTACAAAAATAAATATAAACAAATTTATTGAAGAAAAGTCGGAATATAGTTTAAAAATAATGTCGTGGCAAAAATTTATTTTTATACCACATATGACTTATGTTGATATAAACCATCCAAAAATTTTAGCTACACTTTTTCAATTTTATTAAAAGGAGGAATTTCATATACTAATTTTCAAAACTATCCTCTTTCTAAGAATTTACTGAAAATGCTACTAAAAATCTGTTCTTTATTCAAATATGTGTGTGAGCTAACAAAAATATACACAAATTTTTTTTGAGCTATTGACCATTCATTTGCTTATAGAATCTTTGAATTTTTAATAAATTTTGAGAAACAAAAAAAGTTATTTCATAATGTCAAGTAGGTAAAAAAAGAATAAGAAAATCAAAATACACAAAATAATATACATTATATTATATATATATATATATATATATAAATTGAATAAAAAGCAAATAATTAAAACTTATACTTTGATATTATAACAATGATTTTTATTTTCATATGTATATTTAGTACATAATTGTTGCAAGATGGAATGTAGTATATGTTATCTAGTTTTCTTTCATAATTATTAAAATATGTATAATGATAAACAAAGTTAAAAATTAAATCTACACTTATCTTAACAAAAAAAATCAATTGTCACAATCATGTTAATGGCTAACTTTCAAAACCAAATTTTATATTATAGGATTACATAAATACCAAAAAATCCAATGGAATTACATTGATAATTTAATAAATTAGAAATTACTTTTATTTTTTAAAAATATATATAAATAAGTAATTTTGTTACTTATCTATAGAATTCCTTTTTATAATAGGTTTAGAACTTTTACTTTTTTTACTTTTAATTTTTTTTTTATAAATTTAGAATTGACATGTGTCGACATCTTATCAATACAATTGACATAATAAATTAGAAATTACTTTTCATTTTTTAAAAATATATATAAATAAGTATTTTTGTTATTTATGTATAGAATTTTTTTTTATAATAGGTTTAGAACTTTTACTTTTTTTACTTTTAAATATTTTTATGAATTAAGAAATGACACATGTCGACATCTTATCAATACAATTGACATTTGTCACGATCTTGTTAATGAGTATCTTTAAAACTAAGCTTTATAAGATATCTTTGAAATTAAGATTTTTATATATATGTATATATGTATATCTTATATATTATTATAGATATATTACTTAAAAGGGATTTCTAATTGAATTAGGTCTAACAAGAATTACATAATACACATGAGATTAGGAATAATAATTCCCTATATAACGATGTTCTTGGTGGAGACATAAAAAAGCAACCGCAAGGCAGAAAAATATAGTTTATTTTTTTTTTAAAAGGCGACCACCAACAATTATGATGCTTCCAGATGATCTGATATTAAACTGTTTAGCCCGCGTCTCAAGATTACACTACCCAACCCTTTCCTTAGTTTCCAAGAAGTTTCGTTCTTTCGTTACTTCAACGGAGCTTTACCAGACCCGAGCTCTTTTAAACCGCACCGAGAATTGTCTCTACGTATGCTTACAAAGCTGTGACGACTCTAACACACTACGTTGGTTTACTCTTTGTCGGAGACCAAATAGCTCCAAAAAAATATTGGTGCCGATCTTTGTTGATTCTATTTCTCCCTCTACATTTAGGTCGGATGTTGCAATGATTGGTTCTGATATGTACGTCATTGGCGGATTAATACATCAGAATGTATCCTCTAACGTCAAGGTCATTGATTGTCGTTCTCACACATTGCGTGAGGCACCAAGCATGCAGGTGACACGTGTGTTCCCATCTGCTTGTGTCGTTGATGAAAAAATGTATGTAATTGGAGGCCGCGAAAATCTCGATTCCACAAATTGGATAGAAGTTTTTGATACGAAGACCCAAACTTGGGAGTTTTTACGAATCCCTAGCGAGAAGTTATGCAAAAGCTTTAAGTACGATAGTGTTGGGTATGAAGGAACTATCTATGTGGGGTCCAAGGGAAAGCTAGGGACTTGTAAGCTGAATAAAGGTAGATGGAGAACGGTAGACTTAGCAATGGATACTGGATGGACTCTCGCATCATCTTATTGTGTGATAGAGAATGTGTTCTACCGTTACAATAACATGATGATCGATTGGTATGATCACAAAGAAAAGTTATGGACAACTTTGAAGGGTTTGGAAAACTTGCCTACTTATCCTCGTATGCGTAATGGTAAACTGGTGGATTATGGAGGGGAAATGGTGGTTTTGTGGGAAGAGTATGGGTATGATATTGATAAGAACCACAAAGATGAAACAATATGGTGTGCGGAAATTGCGATTGAAAGACGCCAAAACGGAGAGATTTGGGGGACGATAAGCTGGTTTGACGTTGTCTTTACAACCAATGAGCCATACAGTTTAGTACATGCTCTTGCTACTAGTTCCATTTGATGAATATGAAGTCATGATTGTTGTTGGTTCAGTTTTAAACGAGAAGAAAAATTCAATCTGTAGGGTTTTTTGTGCATTAATTATATCTAATAAATAATGTTGGAAAAGAAAAAAAAAATGTTTGGTTGTGTATTGTTTTTTTGTGCATTGATTATATTCACACAACAGTATATGCATGTTTGATTCTACAAAACAAAACAAAAAAAAAAATCGTTTTCTTACATTTATGCGTGACTGCTTCAACCTAAAAAAAAAAATCCAGTCAAATTGTAAAGAAACCGTTAATAGAGAATTTTTTTTGTTAAACACTGAGTAAAGAAGAGAGCCATATAAGGAAGAAAATTATACATCGGCTGTGGATGCAGAGCATTTCTTCAGCCACTTATCTTTATCCATGGAAACATATATTTTAGATGAAAAGAGAAGAGCGACAGCTAGGTTGTGGAGAGACAAAAACCCTAGACAACAAAATCGATAAGCCCACCTTTTTTGGTTATTAATTTAAGTTCTCCTTGATCATATATAGTTTAGTTTTTTTATATTTGCAAAAAAAAAAAAAAAAAAAAAAAAAAAAAAAA
>NC_025695.1:39304303-39310950 GCF_000633955.1 Camelina sativa
CTGTTTTGCGAGATTATCATAGCTAAAACATGAACATCAAAGCAGTGGATCTTGCCATCATTCACCACAAAATGGAAGAGTCTTTGTTCAGGGACACGGAACAGAGGGAAGAGGGAGCTAGTTCTAGCGGGTAACCACCCAAGAAGTTAATTAGTTCTATGGAGAGTTCTTGGGGTCAGCCAAAGCAGTTCGACTGCTTCACTTTGGCCCTTTTAGCTAACCCACATGATAAAATGGTCCCTCTTCAGTCTTCAAAGCTAAAGAGATGTGTTAACACACACAACAAACACACGTTTCTTTTGGTAAATTAAGTCTATCCTTCATATTTGCTAATCGATGATGTTTAAATACACAAGAAGAGAAAGAAACTAACCCACTAAATCTACAGTTAAGATACGTGACTAAGTGGAGATACAATCCCACTAAATTTAGGATAAACAAAGACAAGATAATCTCAACTCTATCTTCGACCTAGATAATGTCGGTTTACTCCAGTTAACCGGTTATGTTCTCATCACCACACCCATCCCTGAGTTACTTTGAAGAGCAAGTTAGCGGAGCCGAGTTTCACTCGCAGAACATGGAGCGCGTCGTCAACTTCTCGGATGGCTGTGCGTGTTCATGCATGCGTGTCAAATTGTTGGGTTTCCTGTTCGACAAGGATTCCAAGCTTAGCCATCAAGAGAAAAAAATATCAAATCCAGAGTCTTACTTGTAATCCGGCTTCTTTCTATTTTCAGAGTCCTTTTAGTGAATGATAATATGTTCGTCTCTTTTTTTGTAAAATTTTGTTCTGAGGCCTTAATGATTCCCTTACAAGATTAGTTGATTTAGACATGCGACAAGGTATACGACCACCAGTTCTGAGGCCGAGTTCGTTGCGTACCTAGTGATCCTCCACCAGTAGAAGGAGAATGGCGTGCTTACGTTTCACATCATCAATTCATCATGAATCCGAAGGCCCTTACGATCATTTTCATTCTTCCCAAGTCTCGAAGGTTTCCGTTAAAAGCCATTTTGATCACTTGGGTTGGTTGAGAGATGAAAGATTGAACCTTGCCTCGTTAGAGCCTTCCGGACTTAGACCTTTGGATAGTGATCTCATCAAGCTTTCCCTAAAGACTTCCTCTCACGTAGAAAATGATGAGTTTTCTAAGACCTGGAGCTTAGCTTATTATTCAGGATCATTAGATACATCATACATAAAGGCTTTCGCCATAGATTCTCATGAGAAACAAGGACCCGAATTTGATTTTAAGTTTTACTTCAAGATTTTCTCAACCTTACATTGACTTGTAAGAACGAACAAGAGTTCAACCGTGAACTGAGAAGCTCTTTAAAACATAGACTAGAGTGTGATAGAGCGAGAACAACTAATATAAAAGGTAAATGAGAATTCTAGATATTGAGCAGAAGAGTATTGAGGCGGATCGGATGCGGTGACGAGTTGGTTGGCCAAGAAGGTTGTTGTTGCTGCCATAAGCACGGGGATCGGAGTGAGTGAGGAGGATCCCTGCTTTGATTGTAGTAGTGGCTGTAACATAGATATATTTGTAATTAGTTAGCCATATATAGGCTAAACCATTGTGTACAAGCCTATATATGTTGTAAATCATTTCTCATCATAATAAATTATTAATAATACAAGTGAGGCTTACCATATAGTATCCAAAGACCTAAAAACCTAACAATTTTTTTTTTTTTTTCTCCGCCACCTCTTCTCGCTTCTCGCTGACTTCTTCTTTCTCTTCCCCTTCAAACCTTGTTGCTCACGTTTCTCTGTTTCCCCTTTTCTTCTTTCAGCCATGTCTACATCACAAAGTTAGATCGTTGCTACCTTTGATTTAACTGCGTCAACATGTCAAACGTGACCAAGCTTACTGCCTCAAATTTCTTGATGTGAAGTACGGTCAAGTCCATGCCTTGTTAGATGGATACGACCTAGTCAGGTTATCTTGATGGCTCTGTTACTCCCCCTGTTGCTAGTGAGGAGGATTTGAGGTGATGAAGGATTGTCAGTCATTGTGGGGGACGAAATAGAGTGACGTTTGGTTTTGAGCCGAGGTTCTTCATCCATAAGCATGGAAATCTGCGATTGAGCAAGATGCATGACTAATGCACGATCTGAAACAGGGGAATCGACATTATGTTGGAAATCAATCTTTGATTAATACACAACAAATTGGTGAAATCAGAGTGTTTGGAAGAAGAAGAATCAAGGAAAAGCATCGATGTGTTTGAGGAGAAGAAGAGGAGAAGTCGTGAATGGAAGAAAAAGCGTGTAGGAGTTTTTGCGCTTGTTAAGTTATTTAAGCCCATATGATAATGGGTTGTTGTTAGTTTACAAACTATAGGTTAAAGTGTTAACCTAAGTATAAATTATGTGATGTAAGGTGTATAATGAAGTTATCAAGCTTTAAGACAAGAGATAAGAAAGGCTACGGCAAAATAACAAAGAACACATTGGCGATATTTCAGCTTGTGCATAGCACTCTGTTTGTTTTCAGAACAGAACTTGGGAAGAGATTAGGAGACAATGCCCATTTGTTAATGTTGTATTGGGAGATAGTGCCCATTTGTTATATGTTGACTGTATTGTCTCTCAACATTCCAGAATATCTCACGCTTTCTATTCGCGTGTTCCTTTCTCTTTTGATTTCTTGTCTCTTTAGGAAGTCGTGGGAAATTTTCTAAATAATAGACGGACGACAAAAGTTGTTGGATGGTGCATTATCTGTCACATTTGACTATAAAACAATTGTTTGAAACTACGAAATTATTCACTTGAGTTGGAAATAAAATATTCACTTCAACTAGAATCAATAAAGAACAAAATACTACTATAGTCGTGAATACAGAAGGTTAAACTGGTATTCACTTGACATATAAGAGTATTCACTTGAGAGATCAGACCTAATTACAAAAGGTCAAACTTCGAAATATAATATCTCCATGAGATCTCAGACATGGGGAGAGTAGAGACAGACACCAACAATTAAATAAGGATATCCAAAGGATATTAGAGACATATCTTATATTTACCAAAACAAAGAAAAATACAACCAATTTACCTTGAACTGCTGCACCCCTTAATTGATTATACATTGATGCCGAGCAAGCTTGCCATACTCACCATCATTTCCAAAATATCGGCCATTCGACTCTTGAAGTTCCAGAATTCTCTTCTCTCTTCACCGCAGACTTCAACACCATGTCCACTCAACACCAAAAGTGGTACAGTAATTTTTCATGGGCACGTTGCACAAAGTCAAAGGCAGTGGCATAAAATACTCCCTAAATTCAAAGTATTAATGATTTAGTATAGCAATTTGAACAAATCAGGAATAAAAAAGAATACCATTCCGGCATAGTCTCCATAACTTGGGAGATAATATATCGCCACACCTACAGGCAGCGGCGGATCCAGAACTTTTTTTTAGTCTGAGGTACTATATACCAAATTTTTTTTTTAACTAAAAACATAAAAATAAGTTGTATAATAAATTAATAAACCATAGAATTTTAATATATCTTATATACTAAATAATATTTTTATCACTATTTTATTTGTTACTTTATCAAACATTTTTTTTTACGCGTTTGAGGCTCCCAACCAAGCTCAATCGAATTCCAACAATCTTCATCAAGGTTACTAATAAACGCTTGCATATGAACCTTCCAATATCCGTAATTCGTTGAATCAAGCAACAGTGGTCTTGACATAGACGTGCCTTCTATGTATGAATTCATCACAACTGATTCAAAGCTCTGTCTTACTTCCTGAACTACCCTCACCCTTGATCTACTCGAAACTAGACTAAATCTCTATTGAGAACCCGCTCTGATACCACTTTTAAATGCGGATGAGGTGCAAATAATAAAGTGCAGAAAGTAAATAACACAAGAACTTTGTTAACGAGGTCCAGTTTTTCCTACTCCCCGGGACCACGTCCAGATTTCGATTCCACTAGAACAAGAAAGCAAATACAACCTATTCGCAAACGCGTACATCAAAAACAACCCTCTTAATTCACCGCTCCATTCTATAACATGAAATCTTAAGGATAAATCTCTACCCTTAACTAAACTCACACCGAGCCTAGATTCAAACCAAGATTACCTAACCTTGGGCTAAACTCCCCCTGAGCCTAGACTTCAGATCTTCAACTCTCTTGAGCAACCTTCACACACACGTCACACCGACGAACAAAGACGCTTGAACAACCCAAGCACCAAACCGCGAAACTAAGTCGCACACAATGAGAAAGCTCTCTAGGGTTCTAACCTTTATGCCTCAGCTCTCTTAATTCTCTAGGACGTGCCCAACACCTCCTTATATACCCACCAAGACTTCCTAATCACCATAGGAGAAGATTTCCAAATTTCATAAGAAAAAAAACTTTTTCCTTTTTGTTATTTTCTTTTTTCTTGTAAAACTCCAATTTAATCTACCAACGAAATAGTAGTTTTCCTCTTCAATACATCCTTAAACCGTCCTTCAATATTGTCTTCTCAAACCATCTAGAAACTTCTCACACACATAAAACAACAGCAATCCTGTATCACTTCTTGTATCACACAGACACTACTTCAGATAGACCAATACATCTTCATTCTTTCCTTAGTTTCCAAGAAATTTCGTTCTATCCTCACTTCAACGGAGCTTTACCAAACCTGATCTCTTTTAGGTCGCACCGAGAACTGTCTCTACGTATGCTTACAAAGCCGTAACGATTATAAAACACTACGTTTGTTTACTCTTTGTCTGAGACCAAATAGCTCCAAAAAAGTATTGGTACCGATCTTTTATCTTTATTCTCCCTATACATCAAGGTCGAATGTTGCAATGCTTGGTTCTGATATTTACGTCATTGGCGGAGATAAGAATTATTCGTCTAACGTCATGGTCATTGACTGTCGTTCTCACAAATTGCGTGAGGCACCAAGCACGCAAGTGGCACGTGTGTTCCCATCTGCTTGCATAGTTGATGAAAAAATATATGTAATTGGAGGCCGCGGAAATCTCGATTCAACGAATTGGATAGAAGTTTTTGATACAAAGACCCAAACTTGGGAGTTTTTACAGATCCCTAGCAAAAAGTTATGTAGAAGCTTTTGGTATGATAGTGTTGGGTATGAAGGAATTATCTATGTGAGGTCCAACTACTTACAAGACACTTATAAGCTGCACAAAGGTAGATGGAGAACAGCAGACTTAGCAATAGATACTGGATGGACTCTTGCATCATCTTATTGTGTGATAGAGAATGTGTTCTACCATTACAAAAACATTGTATCGATTGGTATGATCATAAAGAAAAGTTATGGACAACTTTGAAAAGTTTGGAAAAATTGTCTACTTGTCCTCGTATTCGTAATGGTACATTGGTGGATTATGGTGGGAAAATGGCAGTTTTGTGGGAAGAGTATGTGTATGATAAGAACCACAAAGACGAAAAGACAATTTGGTATGCGGAAATTGCGATTGAAAGATGCCAAAGAGAGATTTGGGGGACGATAAACTGGTTTGATGTTGTCTTTACAACCAATGAGCCATACAGACTACAGTTTAGTGCAGCTCTTGTTACTGAACCAAACCAATTGAACCGAAAAAAATTTCAATCGTGTAGGGTTTTGTGAATTTTGTGTAATGAATATTATGATTCGGTTTTGCATCTTTATGGATTCGGTTCGTTAAAAATATGCGAATCTCTCTGATTAAAATTAAATTGAGTCACATCGCCTTTATAAGTTTTCAACAACAAAATGGAATAATAATATTGGAAAAAGAAAAAGTATATTAACAAATGTCAACCATTGATGCTGACCAGTCTTGTTTAATCGGACGGCTCCTGTGAATATGATGATTAAGCAGACCTACTCACTCATATATTTTTTTCATCTAATTGATATCATTTTTTTTTTGTTGTGTTTAGAGAGAAAAAAAAAAACAGTGCCCTTTCGCTCACGCTTTGAGTCGTCTCTTCTTAATCCGCCGTCTCTCGTCTTTTCGCCGGCGTGGTTAGATCGTACAAACCTCAGGTAATCGTTTCTGTCTCCGGTAACCGATCTTCGTCTTTTTCTCTTTCTCCGATTTTGTTATCCTCGGATTACCATTCATTTTTTTTTCCGTGTTCCGGTGATTGTTCAGTTAGATCTATGGGGCTTTTGATCATTCGTGTTTGATTATTATTCAGTTAGGGAGAATGTTGGGAATTTTGAGGCAAAGAGCCATCGATGGAGGCTTGGCTGCTTCGGTATGATGATGATGATTCTACTCGTTTTTTTTTTTTTTTTTTTTCATTTGTAATCTGTTCTACGCTGATACGATNTTTGAGGTTACTTTTGTTGGAGTCTTTTGGGATCGGATCTTTGTTGATTTTGCTATCGTAATTATCTGATTTTTTCGAAATTTGGATTTTGGTCAGACTCTTAGAAGGACGCGATCCGCATTGGTTTCTGCTAGGAGCTATGCAGCTGGTGCCAAAGAGGTAACTGTCTTTTTTTATCGGATGTTTTTGATGTTTTTATATGCGCTTCTTGTGTAGGTTTTGTTATGTTTCGTCATTATGTGCTATGGAAGATATTTTGATCAATTTAGGATCATGTTGGCTACTGTTGACTATGTAGCTTACCTTTTTTGTGTT
>NC_025695.1:39311603-39326129 GCF_000633955.1 Camelina sativa
TCTTTTGGGTTCTTTCATGGGTTCTGTCATGGAAAATGGTGGATTTTAGAGGACTCTCATAGATAATGTAGTAGTAACATTTTAGAAAAGCCAACGAGTGTGGCTTAAGTTAGATTTTTGTATTTACAATTTTTGACAGCCTTCAATTTTTTACATTGGAGCTGACTAGTAAAATCAAGCTGATGCGGCCTTTATTTTATTGTCAATATATCTGAAACAAGTTTTTCCTTGTATAAGGATTTTCTCTGATTGTTATATTACTGCTTACATTTTTGTATGTAATTCCTTGTTTAGATGACAGTGAGAGATGCTCTAAATTCTGCTATTGATGAGGAAATGTCTGCAGATCCTAAAGTATTTGTCATGGGTGAAGAGGTTAGTTGCAGCTGACATGTTTGATTTATTCATCTGCCATTTCTAATCAAATATCTAAGAGTTCATCCTTTTTATCTTCTTTTTGTAGGTTGGCCAATATCAGGGTGCATACAAGGTTAGAATTATTTACAATGGTACTTGATTTTTCCACTTAATTATCTCTGTTTTTTACCCTGATCTGATGCTGGAGGTCTATCATGTACTCATAGATCACTAAAGGTCTTTTGGAGAAGTATGGTCCTGAGAGAGTATACGATACCCCTATTACCGAGGTTTGAAAATTTTATTATATTATGTTGTAGTGTCCATCTGCAATCCGTATGTCCATGTTTATAGATTGAGAAGATTTCTGACAGTCCATCTTTTAATCACTTTCTAGGCTGGATTTACTGGAATTGGAGTTGGTGCCGCCTACGCTGGGTTAAAGCCTGTTGTAGAATTTATGACGTTCAACTTCTCTATGCAGGTTGGCCTTGTTTTTCTGTATTTCGTTCATACTACTGTTTGCCTCATTCGTTGACTTGATTATTCATCATTTGTTGAGTCACGGAAACATGCACTGTGGTACAAATATGTTTCCAGGCATCATTGACTTTTAATTTTATTTCAGCATCTTATACGATTGACATTAAGGTGCACAAAATTCCTATTTATTTCCCAATGTGTATCTTAATATCTTTTGGACTTTTTTCAGGCAATTGATCATATCATCAATTCTGCTGCAAAGTCAAATTACATGTCTGCTGGACAGATAAATGTACCCATTGTCTTTAGAGGACCCAATGGTGCAGCTGCTGGTGTTGGAGCTCAACATTCTCAGGTAAATGCTAATGCAAGCTCTGTGCAACAAAATTTTCTTATAATGAATAATTTGTTGCTTTGCATTCCTTTAAACATTACCTTCAGCTTCTCTGAAACTGATAATGATAGTCGAATAGGATCAAGGAACTAAATTATGGCTTTAAAATGGATCAGATTTCCCCTAAATAATCAGGCATTCGGCTGTATGATTAAGATAAAGGTTCTTAGTACGGTGGCATGCAGCTGTTTTCTCCTGATGTGGCAATGCAAACATGAAAGTATGACTGTTTGTCTCTCAGAAGGGGCGCGTACAATATTGAACTGTATGACTAACTTGATGATACATGCATTTAGGAATTATCACTGTCTTTCTAGTGGGTCATTTCACTATATGACTAATATGATAAACACAAACACAAGATATCAGGATTATCAATGTTGATGACTGGCTGGATATTTCATTTGTACATCTGGATCTTAAATGGGGATATTCTGTTCTACATTTTGCAGTGTTATGCAGCATGGTACGCCTCAGTTCCTGGTTTGAAAGTTCTCGCTCCGTATTCAGCTGAAGATGCTCGTGGTCTTCTTAAAGCTGCCATTAGAGACCCTGACCCTGTTGTCTTCCTTGAAAACGAGTTACTGTAAGTAGCATGCGTAGCTTGAATTCTGACATATAATTAGATCCCACAGTCACATATTATGTCCCTTTAATTGGTTCCATCATGCAGATATGGTGAATCATTCCCTATTTCAGAAGAAGCACTTGATTCAAGTTTCTGTCTTCCCATAGGCAAAGCCAAGGTACAGTCACCCGGTATCTATATGTCTCTTTAATTTGTCTTCAATGTAGCAGTTGGATGCTTTAATGTTGTCTTGGCCTATAACAGATTGAACGAGAAGGAAAGGATGTAACGATAGTAACTTTCTCGAAGATGGTCGGTTTTGCTCTCAAGGTATGCCATTTTCCCACTTCCACGAGCACCTTTTTAGTAATCAAAATTGAGAACTTTTTTGTTAGTTTGATGGCTATAACTCAAATCTTCCTTTTGTATGGATATTTGCCGCACATGCTTTGTTTTTACAAATTGGTGCTTCACCTTGTTCCGTGACTTTCATTAACCTTTTTTTTTGATGTACCTGATTCTAGGCCGCTGAGAAGCTCGCAGAAGAGGGAATAAGCGCTGAGGTATGAAGATTTTAGATTTCAGATTTCTTTCTCTACCTAAAACCGATATTGTGATTCTGCTCAAAACCACTTCGTGAACTCAAGTTTTTTTTTTTTATAAAATGTTTAGGTAATAAATCTTCGGTCAATCCGTCCGCTTGACAGAGCCACCATCAATGCTTCAGTGAGGAAAACAAGTAGATTGGTAACAGTTGAAGAAGGTTTCCCTCAACACGGAGTCTGTGCAGAAATCTGGTTAGCTTCATTTCCTTCACTCAATAGAGATCTTATATTCAGTTGAACTGTATAAAAAAATTTAAACATGGGTTTAACTTTTTTGGCTTTGGATCAGTGCGTCGGTTGTAGAAGAGAGCTTTTCATACTTGGATGCACCAGTGGAGAGGATTGCAGGAGCTGATGTTCCAATGCCTTATGCAGCTAACCTAGAGAGATTGGCTCTTCCTCAGGTTTGTACTGTCCCTTATTTTTTGCATAGAAACTTGTTCAAATGGTATATATATATCTCGTTCTTTATTGATGGAAATGAGATTATAATGATGCAGGTAGAGGATATCATCCGAGCAGCAAAGAGAGCTTGTTACAGATCGAAATAAAATCGTCAACATCAACACTTTTCTTTTTTGGATCTTTAAAGGGAAAGGAAAATAAGAAAAAAAAAGGAGAAAAATGACCTCTCACTTTTGCTATAAAACCACCATTCCTCCTGATTTATTTCATCGTTTGCTATGATTCTTTGCTGCAGCGGTTTTCGTTCTTCTTTTTGTCCTTCCCAAGTTGATAATTCTAATCTTTGGGGTTTAATTGATGAAATTGATCGAGAACGCTAGTAAAGGAGTTTACAACACGTTTTTTTTTTCCCAACAAATAATGAATGAGGTGTGCCTAAATCAAGTTTTCGATTCTGGTATTGTTGTTTAAGGAGTGTAGGACGGAGTTTAAATCCAATGGTAGCATTGACTATAATTTGGATGATATGATTGTAATTTGATTTAAACGCCGTTGATCATCAACCCATATGGATTAAAAAAAAAAAAAGTAAAGCTTTGGTGTGAAAAAATGTTGCTGTAGAAGAGATTCTCATTGACTATAAATGTTGCATCTCGTGATTTTGCTATGCTTGTGTTGTCACAGCAAGAAGACAAATTTAAACAAGATCCAATATTTGAAGCAGCAATCAAGAATACAAATTCACGACTTTTTTTTTTTTTTTTTTTTTTNGCTTTGTCATGCTCTTTAGCAAGAAACCTTGCCACATATGGAGTACATAAACCTGAAACATCAAAAACCAAGAACATTGCATTAAATATGTAGAAATCATAGACAGTCTTTGAATAAAATCATAGACAATCGTAGAAAATTGCATTAAATTTTGAATAAAGTTAATTACCTTTGTGAGAATGAGAGAGAGCTGAACGCTTGGCAATCCGAACCATAGACAGTCTTCTAACTGTCTCCAACATTGCCACAAACGGTTTCTCCCTTGCTTTGTCGATGGTCTTGTTGAAAGATTCTGTGAAGTTGTTGTCAACATCTTCGCAATAACCCCCCAACTTATAGAAGGCACGACACCAGCTCTTTGGTTTCGACTTCATAACATCATCATACACACCAGTGTCATAAGCGTGTATCTGTTCCAGTCTCTCACCGAACTGTTTTGCATTATAGCTCCAAGCCATATGCCAGAGGAGTGGCTTGATTTGCTTCTTGGAAGGATGAGTCTTCTTCAAGTTCCCATAGATGTGTCTAACACACATTCTATGCTCTATTTGTGGTAACTCCAACTCCACAGCTTTTATCAACCCCTAATTGAGAACCAAAAACCAAACATATTAAAAACGAGAGCATTCACATTTATTAACCAATATAATAAATTAGTTAGATACATACCTTTTGTCGATCAGACACTAAAATGTAACCATCTCCCTCGTTTAGATCCAGGTCAGTCTTCAATCTCTTCACAAACCATAACCAATTGTCTTTGTTCTCAACTTGAACAACACACCAGGCTATTGGATAGATGCCATTGTCTGCATCTCTGCCTAATGCAGCAAGCAACTGTCCCTTGATCTTTGCCTTTAAGAAGGCGCCATCAACTCCTATTATTGGCCGGCAAGTCTGTTTCCAAGTTCTTCTAAGGGCATCGAAACAAACATAAAACCGATTGAAGACGTCTTGACCAGCATCATTCTTAATTGTATCAATCTCCACAACAGACCCTGGATTTGCTTCCAAGATCTCAGCTTGGTAATCTCGCAGTCGTGCAAACTGTTGTTCATACTCATACTCTATCCATCCCAAAGCCTTTCTCCGAGCAGCTTGACATTGTGGCCTAGTAGCGGATATCTTCCACCTTTCCATGATAATCTGTTCAATCCTCAAAGGCTTGTAATGATCCGGTTCCTCTCTAATCTTATCGAGAAAAATTCTAGCTATGACTGGGACCTTAAACATCTCACACTCGCCATTGGGGGTACAACAATGCTTATCAATGTATTTCGTAATCTTCCACAAAGATGCGTTTGGAAGAAGTGCAGCAAACACTTTCCACTCACAATTGCCCTTATCCCCAACACATCTAAACCCGAGTTTATCTTTGTCATACCTGTATTGCTTCAAATTGTAACCAGTATGTAGTGCATAGTCCAAGACACTCTCCTTGAATGCGACCCCATTGTAGAAGGATTGGTCTTTCCACAAAGTTCCATCACCACGTCCGATATCCGTAAACACCCTCTCTGGACCCGCACCACGACCACGACCCGCACCACGACCACGACCTTCTTCCTCGTCGTCACTTTCTGGGTACGTATCATGACGAATCGACTCTTCAGCATCGGTAAATTCCTGAGCAAGCATATCGACGTGAAATTCATCTCGATCCTCTCCTTCTTCATCGTACTCTCGTTCTCCAACACCATCTCTTTGCCCAATACCATCTTGTTGCCCAAAACCAGATCGGATTATTAAATCCATCGATTCAATTTGAGAAATCGATGGTGAAATTTGATTTTCTAGGGTTCGTCGCGAGAGAAAACAAAAAAGAGGTTAAAATGTGATTTTAGGGATTTCTCGGTTGAGGGTTATGTTTCTAATCGGGTCAAAATCAGGTTTTAATCGGGTCGAAATCAGGTTTATTTTGGTTTGTAAACTTCGTCACTCGGTTAATCAAATAGTAAACCAATTAAACCTATAGCAATGGTGAAATAGATGATATCTTCTATTCTCATGGAGATACAAAACGTAAATTACAGATATATGGGTATATAGATTGAAAAGAATTTCAGGAGAGCCATCTGGGACGGGGGTAAAGATCGGGCTCCATCTGGTACGATATCATAGTTCTCATGGGAAACCAGGACGTTTTCCCCTCTCTGAATCGTAACGGAAGCAATCTCTTATTTTTGATGCACTGATATAACTCCCCCACAGCTCATTTCTCATTCATCTATCCTATCTCCGGATCCCAAAAACTTCTGATCTGCTCCTGAAAAGTAAGTCCATCGATAGCCCGAGCGCTGGAGGAGGTTTAAGTCCCCATATGTACTTTCTAGAAGAAGCCCCACGAGCACCGTCTTTGTTTGATATCTTTCTCATTGATGTCCCTTCCCCGGACTTGTATGATCTCGACAACCCCAAAGAAGTCTCAGGCTTTCCACCAAATACTGATCTTTTCTTTGACTGATCTTCCAATGGGTGCCCAACTGCACCGTCCTGGTGAGGAGGCGGAAACTTCTCACTCTTGCTCTTTCCATTTGTTTGTGATATCGCTCTCCATCTCTGCAAACACACATTAGCAAGTGGAAACATTACAGAACCTTCTGCAGATTCTCACGTTGAAACGAAAGAGTACCACGCTCATATGAAGACTGTGTTTATGTATGTGTCCATTAGTGTAAATGGGGTAAGATGAGGATTTTCTCACATTTAAGTTTGATTGGCTCTCGGCATTAGCTTCTGGGGCTGGAACAGCTCGACCAGTGCGATCCCCACGATACCTTATTCTCCTGGCTCCATCAATACCACTACCTTTTCCAGCAAGACCCTTTTGCCTAGAATTACAATAAATGCAGCGACGAGAAGAGACCAATCACAAATCAATCTAATTGATAGAAACACACAAAAAGAGATATGAATTACATACCTTCTTGCCTCTTCGTCCCTCAGCTTTACATTCAGTTCTTTGGAAGGTGGATACTTTGGTAAACTTGAAGGATCACAGGGTAACGGTTCAGAAGTAAAGAACTGCACATGCAAACCAAATAATATAGCACTTTGATCAGGAAGTGTGCTTTTGCTTGTATAAGATTTGATCACACACTAACCAATTGAAAGATTGGAGGAAAAGGATTACTCACTTCAGTAGTCAAGGCCGAGGTAGAAGTTCCTCGATCAGCAGGGTCTATAGCGAGAAGTGTCTCGACTAGATGCACAGAGGATGGAGGGAAACCATTAAAGGCTTCAGCCACACAGCGTTTGTACGGATGTTGCGGCTTAAAAAGAGTTGCGTTTGGCAGTTTGTACTTCTTCCAGTACGATTCTGAAGGGGAGCCACATAATTTGAATATCTTATGAAGTTGTTCGACCTACAACGAACAAGTTAGGTAAGAAAAACGGTAAACAACAATCTTATTAATCTTATCATACACAGAGTAATCAATTCACCAACTATTCATTGCTCTCTATAATGCAACTCAAATAAAGAGGGCCTACACAGTTGTATCTAACAGAAACTTAAAAATTCTTAAACAGACTAACTAAAACAAGATAAACATGATGCTGTTTACCTCGGTTCTTCCTGGCATAACGGGCTTGCCAGCAAGTAACTCTGCCAAAATACAACCAGCACTCCAAAGATCAACACCAGTTCCATAGTTGGTAGCTCCAAGAAGAAGCTCAGGAGGACGGTACCAGAGCGTGACAACACGACTAGTCATAGTTTGCTTTTGCTTCGGGTCATAAAACGTAGCCAACCCAAAATCAGCAATCTTGAGTATCCCATCATTATCTATAAGAAGATTAGAACCTTTGATATCTCGATGTAAGACTCCTCGACTATGGCAATGCTCCAATCCAGATAGTAGCTGATTCATAAAGCATTTGACCTGAAGAACCACCAAGAAATAAAAACTCCATTATGAATGATCTAGATATGATACACGTTTGTATCTTTGGTACTGTACTAATCATACTAATCTGATTTTAATTACCTAACTTAACATTAAGTCAAATATGCACAGCTAATAAAGGAACCTAAATCCAATGAATGAGAGTCAGAAAAGACGTTGAAAATTCACCAGAATCAGAAAAACATAATTCAAAATTGGGTCCACCGAAAAATAATTCTAGTATCACCAAAAGCACAAAAGAAACAAAAACCAATCAGACGATAACATTACCATATGTGACCTAAAATAAAGTATCCTAAAGACAAAAAAAAAAAAAAAAAAAAAAAANGTTAGGTAAGAAAAACGGTAAACAACAATCTTATTAATCTTATCATACACAGAGTAATCAATTCACCAACTATTCATTGCTCTCTATAATGCAACTCAAATAAAGAGGGCCTACACAGTTGTATCTAACAGAAACTTAAAAATTCTTAAACAGACTAACTAAAACAAGATAAACATGATGCTGTTTACCTCGGTTCTTCCTGGCATAACGGGCTTGCCAGCAAGTAACTCTGCCAAAATACAACCAGCACTCCAAAGATCAACACCAGTTCCATAGTTGGTAGCTCCAAGAAGAAGCTCAGGAGGACGGTACCAGAGCGTGACAACACGACTAGTCATAGTTTGCTTTTGCTTCGGGTCATAAAACGTAGCCAACCCAAAATCAGCAATCTTGAGTATCCCATCATTATCTATAAGAAGATTAGAACCTTTGATATCTCGATGTAAGACTCCTCGACTATGGCAATGCTCCAATCCAGATAGTAGCTGATTCATAAAGCATTTGACCTGAAGAACCACCAAGAAATAAAAACTCCATTATGAATGATCTAGATATAATACAAGTTTGTATCTTTGGTACTGTACTAATCATACTAATCTGATTTTAATTACCTAACTTAAAATTAAAGTCAAATATGCACAGATAATAAAGAAACCTAAATCCAATGAACATAAAGGACGTTGAAAAATTGGGTCCACCGACAAATAATTCTAGTATCACCAAAAGCACAAAAGAAACAAAAACCAATCAGACGATAACATTACCATATGTGACCCCAAATAAAGTACCCTAGAAGAAAAAAAAAAAACCTTGAAAAACATTAAAATCATCACAAGAAGGATATCTATCATTAACACATTAACTTCTACCTTATCTGTTTATCACAAATGAGATCAAACCCATTCCCCATCTATCATTAATAAAATAAGGATAAGGAAATTAAAAAAAACAGACCTGAGGAAGATCAAACTTGAAACCTTGAGTAGCAGCAAGACCAGAGAGATCATGATCCATATACTCAAAAACAAGGTAGAGACTACAAGAAACCCGGGAAGTAACCAAACCTTGAAGCTTAATAACATTAGGATGATCAAGCCTTCTCAGAACAAGAATCTCTCTAGCCATAAACTTAACACTCTCTGCTTCCAAATTATCAAACCTAACTTTCTTCAAAGCTACAATCTTCCCAGTCAATAGATCTTTCGCCTTGTACACATTACTATACGTTCCTTGCCCAATCTATTATATCAATAAAAAATCAAAACTTTAATCAACCAAAAACAAAAAAAACAAAACTTTCTAATTTACAGAACTGAGTGAGTACCTTCTCGAGCTTTTCGTAAGAGGTAGCTCGACGAGGTGTTAAGTCTTTGATTGAATTGCCGCAAGCAGCAATAAGCCACGGAGGCCATCCTTCTGGAGTCGAACGGACACTCATACCCGGACGACGAGATGAACCGGCGGAGAAATCGCCGGTGTGCCATGTTCTCGCCGGCTGAATCTGAATCGAAGCCAAATCCTTTTTCTTCTTCTTATCTTCGATTTCCACTACAGAAACGGCGGTGGTGGTGGTTGAAGCAGAAGACGAAGAAGGCAAATCATCTTCCGTCGTCTTACGGAGGTCTCCCGGAGGAGGTTCATCGGAATTATTATTACTATTATTGGTATGATTAGGTTTGTTGTCTCCGGTGGATTCCTTGCATAAAACGCATCCCATCGGCTGAATCGATGAAGCTCTCTCTCTCTCTTTGTCTCTGTCTCTTTAGCTTAGCATTATCATCGCCGAAGAGCTCAAAGTTTTTCTTTTTTTTTTGGGAAAACGTCCTGGTTTCCCATGAGAACTATGATATCGTACCAGATGGAGCCCGATCTTTACCCCCGTCCCAGATGGCTCTCCTGAAATTCTTTTCAATCTATATACCCATATATCTGTAATTTACGTTTTGTATCTCCATGAGAATAGAAGATATCATCTATTTCACCATTGCTATAGGTTTAATTGGTTTACTATTTGATTAACCGAGTGACGAAGTTTACAAACCAAAATAAACCTGATTTCGACCCGATTAAAACCTGATTTTGACCCGATTAGAAACATAACCCTCAACCGAGAAATCCCTAAAATCACATTTTAACCTCTTTTTTGTTTTCTCTCGCGACGAACCCTAGAAAATCAAATTTCACCATCGATTTCTCAAATTGAATCGATGGATTTAATAATCCGATCTGGTTTTGGGCAACAAGATGGTATTGGGCAAAGAGATGGTGTTGGAGAACGAGAGTACGATGAAGAAGGAGAGGATCGAGATGAATTTCACGTCGATATGCTTGCTCAGGAATTTACCGATGCTGAAGAGTCGATTCGTCATGATACGTACCCAGAAAGTGACGACGAGGAAGAAGGTCGTGGTCGTGGTGCGGGTCGTGGTCGTGGTGCGGGTCCAGAGAGGGTGTTTACGGATATCGGACGTGGTGATGGAACTTTGTGGAAAGACCAATCCTTCTACAATGGGGTCGCATTCAAGGAGAGTGTCTTGGACTATGCACTACATACTGGTTACAATTTGAAGCAATACAGGTATGACAAAGATAAACTCGGGTTTAGATGTGTTGGGGATAAGGGCAATTGTGAGTGGAAAGTGTTTGCTGCACTTCTTCCAAACGCATCTTTGTGGAAGATTACGAAATACATTGATAAGCATTGTTGTACCCCCAATGGCGAGTGTGAGATGTTTAAGGTCCCAGTCATAGCTAGAATTTTTCTCGATAAGATTAGAGAGGAACCGGATCATTACAAGCCTTTGAGGATTGAACAGATTATCATGGAAAGGTGGAAGATATCCGCTACTAGGCCACAATGTCAAGCTGCTCGGAGAAAGGCTTTGGGATGGATAGAGTATGAGTATGAACAACAGTTTGCACGACTGCGAGATTACCAAGCTGAGATCTTGGAAGCAAATCCAGGGTCTGTTGTGGAGATTGATACAATTAAGAATGATGCTGGTCAAGACGTCTTCAATCGGTTTTATGTTTGTTTCGATGCCCTTAGAAGAACTTGGAAACAGACTTGCCGGCCAATAATAGGAGTTGATGGCGCCTTCTTAAAGGCAAAGATCAAGGGACAGTTGCTTGCTGCATTAGGCAGAGATGCAGACAATGGCATCTATCCAATAGCCTGGTGTGTTGTTCAAGTTGAGAACAAAGACAATTGGTTATGGTTTGTGAAGAGATTGAAGACTGACCTGGATCTAAACGAGGGAGATGGTTACATTTTAGTGTCTGATCGACAAAAGGTATGTATCTAACTAATTTATTATATTGGTTAATAAATGTGAATGCTCTCGTTTTTAATATGTTTGGTTTTTGGTTCTCAATTAGGGGTTGATAAAAGCTGTGGAGTTGGAGTTACCACAAATAGAGCATAGAATGTGTGTTAGACACATCTATGGGAACTTGAAGAAGACTCATCCTTCCAAGAAGCAAATCAAGCCACTCCTCTGGCATATGGCTTGGAGCTATAATGCAAAACAGTTCGGTGAGAGACTGGAACAGATACACGCTTATGACACTGGTGTGTATGATGATGTTATGAAGTCGAAACCAAAGAGCTGGTGTCGTGCCTTCTATAAGTTGGGGGGTTATTGCGAAGATGTTGACAACAACTTCACAGAATCTTTCAACAAGACCATCGACAAAGCAAGGGAGAAACCGTTTGTGGCAATGTTGGAGACAGTTAGAAGACTGTCTATGGTTCGGATTGCCAAGCGTTCAGCTCTCTCTCATTCTCACAAAGGTAATTAACTTTATTCAAAATTTAATGCAATTTTCTACGATTGTCTATGATTTTATTCAAAGACTGTCTATGATTTCTACATATTTAATGCAATGTTCTTGGTTTTTGATGTTTCAGGTTTATGTACTCNGGTTCCTTCTTGAGAGTGAGATTCGGGTTTTGTTAAAAACGACGGCGTTTTCGAGGAGTGAGAGTCGAGTCTTTTGCACGTAGGAGTGAAAAATGGCGGTTTTCCGTTAATATGTAACGGGTGGTTTGACGTTAAGACTCTGAAATAAAACAAATTTCATTTCTCTCTCTTATTTATGGTATTTTTTTTTTTTGTATAGAAAGGTCTCTGGAAAAAAAAGTGGTTTAAAGTTTTTTTTTAAAAAGCTCTGTTTTTTTTATTTTATGTATTGTTATCATCTGTGAAAAAAAAATTGAATTGAAGCACAAAAGTTATTCTACTTTTTTTCTTTTTTCTCAGATAAATTTGACTTTGTTGTAGTTTCTGTGTGCTTTTTCTTTAATATCATTTAAATATATTAGACTCATTTTGTCAACGAAAAAAATATTGCTGGAAATTAAAAAGAAAATATTTTGTTTACGAATAAATATGAAAAAGATGTGGTATGTTCTTCTGATGTACACATAACTGATTGCTCTTTTTGCAAACTTGTTCAGTTGCAAAACAAAAAAACAAACAAAAAAAAAATCTACAATTTCTAGCATAACATTTTTTAAAAAGAATGTTGCAAAAATTTATTTATTTGACTTTATCTACTTTATATTGTATCAGTTCTAATAACACTGATTAAGAAGGGCAACAGAAAAAACAAAAAATCTAAAGATAATAGATCTCACTCAATCTTTAACCGGTCAAACATGAAAATAGTAAATAAAATGCGTATTCGATCACTCTCTCTAGAAGATTTACATTACCAAATCGCATAGAAAGAAAGAAACAAAATGTTACACAAAATATCTCTCGGGTCTCTCCTCCACTGAAACAGTATTTTCGGTTAATAAAAAAACATAAGTTTGGTACCTATCAATCAATTTTGGATTTCATAGAATTTATGTACATCATCAGCAAGTACAGTTTTTTTTTATTCATTATTGTAAGACCGACCCGTGGACTAAACCAATCCATAACTGAAATTGTAGGATACGGACGAACCAAGTGAGTGTTTTGGTCCTCTCTCTATAGATTCCTTCCTCATTGCTGCACTCTCCACTTCACTTATTTTATTACCAATAACACTAAATTTTAGTATTAAATATTCGATAATTTATTTACAAATAAAAACAATCAAAAAGCAACTTCATAATGATCAATGCGGACCACAGTATCTTATATTTATCAAGTAATGTTCCACTAAAAAAATTTGATTTTTCCAAGCAAATAAGTCTCTCCTAAAGACTAATTCAAATTCAAGTTTTGAAAGAGCCAAATACTAAAAAAGTAAGAAACCCAAAGACCACGCCGACGACATTGCTTATGCACGTTTTGTCGAGTAGAGAGAATAGAATTTTCTTGAGTTTCTTCCTTCTTCAAAGACAATGATAAAAAGGAACTTTGAAAAGGCAGAAAGATGTAAATGAATGGGTCAACGTTGGAATTTTTGGGTAGTTGAGTTTCCATACCAATTTAGACGTTTGGCTTTCTTCTTTCACTAAATGCTCTGTCTTTAATAGTCCCAACTTCTTATCTCTCTCTCTCTCTCTCTCTCTCTTTCAATGGTCTTTTATCACTTAAACCAAAAAGACTAGAATTGTTCAATCTGAAAACTTTAGTTACCACAGTGAAACCCTAGCCTAGTATCAGTATGAATGATTTGGTAAGATTTTGGTTCTGATTCAAGTTTAATCGTCCATCAAATAAATTACGACATTTCTATTTCAAAGTGAGTTTATTTTCTTCTTATTATTCAATTTTAACCATCTTGGTTGTAAAGGGTTCAATTATTTGGAGTGGTTACTTCGGTTTGGTGTCATAGGGGATTGGTTTGGTTAATCTGGATCGGACATACCTACAGAAACCCATCGGTTCTATGATGAGACCCGACCTAAACCAACCAATTCTACCAACCCAAAGACACTGAATTGATAAATCATAAATAAACCTGACACACTCCTTACTCAATGATCTACTAGATAAGATCTCCTTTATGGATATAGCATTTGCATTTAGTAATCTTTTTAAAGCAGCTTCACTCTTATCAGCAGGCAAGAGCAGAAACACAGCACATAAGAGTTATAAACCAAATTTAAATCATATATCTAGCGCCAATGAGGCTTGTGTTGATATATTCTACCCAGAACAGAGCTTTTCTAGCGCCAGATTCTCATCACCACCACTTGATTCAATAGCACTCCTAACCTGAGCATCTCCAAAACCCATCTCCACAAGTTTCTTGACCTGTGGACAAATATCAATCCAACACGAATCTTTTAACTACACAAACCAGACACTACATTAAACCTTTTAAATCCATTTCAACAACTCACTTTTTCCTCTAGAGAAGAGTTCTTGGCGAAAGTCTCAGTCCAGTAGCGAGCTGTTGATACAAATACTTGATAGTTCTTCATGTACTGTAAACACCAGAGATAATGTATTGCATCAAAGAGACTAAAAAAAAAACAGGGAAAAACTGAAGATGATGAAAGGTTGATGTAGAATAATAATAACCTGTTCAGCTACAACAGCATCTTGAGGGTCTTTGGGCTCAGGTGCAGAGAGTAATGCCTGGACTGAAACAAGAGCAGTCTTCAGAGTAAGAGCTGGACTCCACTGGTCTTTCAAGATATCCAAGCATATTGCACCACTCTGGCTACTAATATTTGGGTGCCTGTAGGTTCGATTAACATGAATCATCCACAAAGATTGAACAAACTAACATACAATCACATCAGTAGTGACCCTTAAAAA
>NC_025695.1:39329232-39333137 GCF_000633955.1 Camelina sativa
ATGAAAGGTTGATGTAGAATAATAATAACCTGTTCAGCTACAACAGCATCTTGAGGGTCTTTGGGCTCAGGTGCAGAGAGTAATGCCTGGACTGAAACAAGAGCAGTCTTCAGAGTAAGAGCTGGACTCCACTGGTCTTTCAAGATATCCAAGCATATTGCACCACTCTGGCTACTAATATTTGGGTGCCTGTAGGTTCGATTAACATGAATCATCCACAAAGATTGAACAAACTAACATACAATCACATCAGTAGTGACCCTTAAAAACAACTTCACCAGAGATTGAACCTTTGACCACAGATAAGACAATTATCAAACAAATACCACAAGGACAGACATAAAAGTTTGCAAATGATTAACATAAGAATCAGAGTCAACATCTTCTTACCAAACTCTGGTTGAAAACTGCATCTTCGGAGGCTCAAATGGATACCCTTCTGCAAATTTTTAATTAAAAAAAGATCGATTAAGAACAATACACAATACAAATCAAACACCCATAAACCCTAAAATCTCAACTCGTACACCAATCGAAACAAAAACCAAGTAAATCCCATAACTTCATAATCCCCAAAAGCTAAATTCTGGGTATTGGAATTTTCACAATCAAAGACCTTAAAGTAGGAGAATTTGGGATCGGACCTGGCATGGTGATATCGATCTGAAAAGTTCCGCCTTCGTAAGGAGTACCGATTGGACCAGGGATGGTTCCGGTGAGTCGGGTGAGATTATCGGCTTTCGGGCTGACCCGGATACCCGAAGAATCGTTGTCTCTGCTGCAATCTTGAAGCTCTTTCTGGACTCGACTGAAATCTATCATCTTTTTTTTTTGATATCTCTCCTCCGATTGCAATCTCCCAAAGAAAAGAGAGAGGAAAAAAACCCTAACAAGAAAAAAAAGATTGAAACTTTTTTATTTGGTGGAGAAGTGAAGCTTCTTTTCTTGCATCTTAAGGGAGTTTATCCAACCGTCCCTTTTTTTTTTTTTTTAATGTTTTTGTGATTTTCCACAAGTTTTTTTTGCTTCTTCATATTCAATTTGAGAGCAATTAATGTAAAACCGGAATAAACCGAAACTAGATTTGATTTCTATTGTGGTTCTCGGTTTGAATCTGAATTGGTTTAGGATATTACAATTCATAGACCAACCCCCAACACCACCGGATGGCAATACCTTATTTATATAAAGCTTTTCTTTTTCTGCAAGATACACATAGTACTAACTTGTTACTATACGTAACAACTGATTTAAGTGCCTCATAAAGAATAGGATTTATAAAATGACATACATCAATAAACGTAATTTAAATGATCAACATCAGTATGATTATACAATATATATATATATATATATATATTATAATTTAGGAGTGATCCTAATGGTTTCTAGGCCAAAAGAATAATTTTTTGGGAATGTTAAATTTTGAACCCGCATTGCCAATGCTACTCACGAGATTATTTTTCCTTTACCACTGGACCAAAGTTATTTGGCTGCTTGTGTTTTAATATGGATGATTGGCAGTTACAGTAGTACACTTTCACGGAGTGTTTAAGTACATTTTCATTTCATTGAATTGTGAGTTTAAACAAGAAAAAAATGTTTTTACGTTGATATGTTTTTTGAATTAACAAGGGAAATAATATGATAGTTCTGATTTTTCTGTTCTTCTTGTTGTTTGGATCTTTGAAGTCCAACCATTATCACCAAACACTCCACTTCTTGCAAATCAATACACGCTTAAATGGCCGATTGTGAGTTTTTGTATTCATTGTAGTTAAAAGCTCCACTGCTTGCATTCTAGTACTATAACTAGCAATCTTTTTACTTAAACGAATTATGAGTTTTTCTAAAAAGTTTTAGGTTTTCTTTTTGCCTTCGTACACTCATTTAATTTTTCCTTTTATACACTAAATTTGTTAATCTTATAAATACTATGTGTATTTTGTTTTTCTTAGAGTGATGATAGAAAACAGCTAAACAGAGAATGACAAAAAGGAAGAGAAGAAAACTTTTAATACATACCTATAAACAGTTGATTATAGTAAAATATGCAGTAGCCCTAGGAGAGAAAGAGACAGAATCTTTTTTTAAGGTGAACCATATGTTTTTTTTTCTTGCATTTAAAATTATAACAATTTGAGGATGTCTATTAACTTATGTTTCTAAATTTAGATAAGGTAATAACAAAAAAAAAAGAGTGAGACGACAAATCTTACAATCTTAAATGATTTGTTCTTACTATAAATTGCTAATTTTAGGACAAACCTTGTGGATTAGAGTAAAACCATGTGTATCTTGATATCCGGTTTCTATAATTGGAATTTCAAGTGACTATTTTCTGTAACTGATTAATTAACTGGATGTTTGTTTGTTATTTTCTAAAACATGTGATCTTAGTTTGCTTCAACAGTGAGCATCGCACATCTATTTAAATTCTCATCTTCCAATAGATTTCTTAACTTACAAGAAACTTATTTTTTTTCCTGCTAATAACACTCTCTTCTCCTTACCAATTACTTTTTTCACTTAAAGTTTTACAATCACGGTGGGCACAATGAGTTCCTCAGGAGAAGAACGAGGTGTTGTTGTTGCGGAGCCCGAGCCACCAAGAGGGAATAGAAGCCGATTTGCTTTTGCTTGTGCAATCTTAGCATCAATGACGTCTATAATCCTTGGTTACGGTTCGTATTCGTTGTGCATTCTTATCATTCACTAAGGTTGGTTTGATTTTACGGTTTAGATAATTATCCTTACATTTTATGGATGTTGCAGATATAGGAGTGATGAGTGGAGCTGCAATTTTCATAAAAGACGATTTGAAACTGTCGGATGTACAACTTGAGATTCTTATGGGGATTCTGAATATCTATTCTATAATCGGTTCAGGCGCGGCCGGTAGAACTTCCGATTGGATTGGAAGAAGATATACCATAGTGTTGGCAGGAGCCTTCTTCTTTTGTGGTGCTCTTCTCATGGGCTTTGCCACAAACTATCCTTTCATTATGGTGGGTCGTTTCGTAGCTGGTATCGGTGTCGGTTATGCTATGATGATTGCGCCTGTTTACACCGCTGAAGTCGCTCCTGCCTCCTCACGTGGTTTTCTTAGCTCTTTCCCTGAGGTACAATAGTTTCAACCTTTATTATTATTTGAAATAAAAAAATTTACATGAAGGTTGATGATAATATGTTTCTTTTTGTATGCAGATATTTATCAACATTGGTATACTTTTAGGATATGTGTCCAACTACTTCTTCTCCAAGCTTCCCGAGCATCTCGGTTGGAGGTTCATGTTAGGGATTGGAGCGATTCCCTCGGTATTCCTAACCATTGGAGTGTTGGCAATGCCGGAGTCTCCACGGTGGCTAGTCCTCCAAGGTCGCATTGGAGATGCTTTTAAAGTTCTTGATAAAACCTCAAACACTAAAGAAGAAGCCATCTCTAGGCTCAATGACATCAAACATGCAGCTGGAATCCCTGATGATATGACAGATGATGTTGTAGTCGTGCCGAAAAAGAAGACTGCCGGTAAAGGCGTGTGGAAGGACCTTCTTGTTCGACCAACCCCGGCTGTTCGACACATCCTCATAGCATGCTTTGGCATCCACTTAGCCCAGCAAGCCTCTGGAATCGATGCGGTCGTGCTTTACTCTCCGACCATCTTCTCAAAGGCTGGACTGAGATCCAAGAATGACCAGCTTTTGGCTACGGTGGCAGTCGGAGTTGTCAAGACCCTCTTCATCGTGGTAGGGACTTGTGTGGTTGATCGGTTTGGACGTCGTGCCTTGTTGCTTACGAGTATGGGCGGAATGTTTATTTCCTTGACAGCACTTGGAACTAGTCTCACAGTAATCAACAGGAACCCCGGACAAACTATCAAGTGGGCTATAGGGCTTAGTGTTTC
>NC_025695.1:39333602-39339552 GCF_000633955.1 Camelina sativa
CACTTGGAACTAGTCTCACAGTAATCAACAGGAACCCCGGACAAACTATCAAGTGGGCTATAGGGCTTAGCGTTACAACGGTGATGTCTTTTGTGGCAACATTCTCAATAGGCGCAGGCCCCGTGACGTGGGTTTACTGCTCAGAGATATTCCCCGTGAGGCTAAGAGCTCAAGGTGCAAGTTTGGGAGTGATGTTGAATAGACTTATGAGTGGTATTATCGGAATGACATTCCTGTCTCTTTCTAAGGGTCTCACAATTGGTGGTGCGTTTCTTCTCTTTGCCGGAGTTGCGGCCGCCGCATGGATCTTCTTCTTCACTTTCCTTCCGGAGACACGAGGTGTGGCTTTAGAAGAAATAGAGAGTCTCTTCGGAAGCTACAGTGCAAACAAAAAGAACAATGTTACGAGCAAGGGTAAAGAAGTTGTTGATGAACTATGAGAGTGAGAACTTTTTTGTTTCCATTTCATTATTTGGTCAATGGAACGTCAAAAGATTCTCGTAACTGAGTCTTCAAGGGGCGAGTGCGACTACAAAGAAGATTATAGCAGAGGATTTGACTTGTCATGTTTAATCGGACATTTTCGACAGCTTTAATAAGTTTTTTGTTTTTTTTTTTTTGCGAAAAAGAGTAAGAAACTCTTCATCTCTATTCTTTTATTAATTCTAATAGGTAGGTTTAATTAATTTGTTTGGACGAATTATTAAGGTACGTTTCAGTTATTTGCAAGTTTATATAACTCAAAAGTGTGTATATTGTGGGGCAAAACAATTTTCATGTAGTAGAATATTTCGATGGAGATCAACAATCCAATTTTTTAATATAAAACTTGGTTATCAAAATTAGCTATTAACTAGATCGTGACATGACAGTTGTATAGATAAGAAGTTAATATGTGTTAATTTTAAATGATTTTATGTTATGAAAATATATCAAATACATTTAAAATGGTAAATGAGTATGTAGTTAACTGTATAGATAAACAAAAATGGTATACTATATAATATATAAATAAAACATTTTGCCTATATGATAAAGACTTTGATTAATTTTATTGAGGCTTGTAGAATCCTGTTTAGTTGGTACATTGACTTATAGAAATGTAATTTCTAAACATTGGGTTTTTATTGGTTCATGAGCCTAATATATTTGATTATTAGAAAAAAGATAACCAAATATATATACTAAATTAATACTTACATATGAATTTGCATGGTTACATGCACCAGCAAGCATATGTTGTATATATCACCGATACAAAAACAACAATTCAGTCATACCATCTAGAGGAAAAGCTTTTCTTTTTCATGTCTACACGTACAACTGAATTAAGTGCCTACACAGAGTACTAACTGTTACATGTCTACATGTACAACTGAATTAAGTGCCTCACAAAGAATAGAATTAATAAAATGACATACATCAATATTCAATAAACATAATTTAAACTGTCAATGTTATAACCATCAATTTAGTCACTAATTTATGTATTGCGCGATAAAATTTGGTAAAAATTAAAAAGTTAACATAGAATGTGTAGACGAATTTTTATCAGTATGCTTGTATGATATTTAACTAGATTTTAATCTGTGTTACAATATTTTTTTAACCAAAAAAAATTAAATTTAAAAAAAAATTGTTTATTTTATTTAGTGTTTAAGACTGTATAATAGCATTTTGATTTTTAATCCTAATATACCGCAAACATGACGAGATCCTTATTTAGTTTTAATAATAATAATGTTACATTTTTATCGTATCGAATTTCTTATGATTATCATAAATTTAATTTTTTGTGTTTTTTTTAGATTTAGCCCGTCAAAAAAATATTCTATCATTATTATTTTTAAGATTTTTAGTGTTTTTAATTTATCATGTAAGTTTAATGTTTTTAAAATTTAACTCGTGAAAAAATTATATCTGTAAAAGTTACCATGCAGTATACTGCGGATATCCTTGTTAGATCATTTAGGCGCTATTAAAGATAAACTAAAGCACCAAAAGGTTCTTATCTTTATTGATGATGTGTTAGATCAAGTGGTTCTAGATACTTTAGTTGGTGAAATTGAGTGGTTTGGATGTGGCAGTAGAATTGTTGTAATTACAAAAGATAAGCATCTTCTAAGGGCCCATAATATCTTTCATATTTATGAGGTATGTCTCCCATCTCAAGAACTCTCTCTTGAAATGTTTTGTCGATCTGCTTTTAAGCAAAAATATCCACCAGATGGTTTCATGGAGGTTGCTTCTAAAATTGCTATGCATGCCGGTAACCTTCCTTTGGGTCTTAATGTTTTGGGTTCGTATTTACGGGGTATAGACAAAGAGGAGTGGAAGGATATGTTGCCAAGCCTTCGTAGTAGGCTGAACGGGAAAATCGAGAAAACACTAAGAGTCAGCTACGACGGGTTAAATAACGAAAAAGATGAAAAGATATTTCGTCATATTGTATGCCTCTTTGATGGTGCAAAACTCAATGATATCAAGCAGATGTTAGGAGATAGTGACTTGGATGTTACTGTAGGGCTAAAAACCCTTGTTGATAAGTCCCTCGTACATGTAAACCATGATACTGTGAAGATGCACACTTTACTACAAGAAATGGGAAAAGAAATTTTTTCGTGCACAGTCCAATGAGCCTGGAGAACGAGAATTCCTTGTTGATTGGAAGGATATATACAAAGTACTTAAATATAAAACTGTAAGTTATTTTTTTGTTTTTCATGTAGCTCACTCTTTTTTATCAAAAGCATGTTAAGTCACTTGTTGATAAGTCAATCTTTTTTTAATGGGATGATATATATAACAATGTCAGGGTACTGAAAAGGTTTTGGGCATATCATTGGATATTGATGAGACAGATGAATTGCATATACATGAGAGTGCGTTCAAAGGGATGCATAATCTATGTTTCATAACAATTTACATTAAAAAATGGGACTATAAGAAGGAAGTAAGATGGCACTTAGCGGAAGGCTTCGACTATTTCCCTCCGAAACTTAGACTATTGAGGTTGGACGGATACGCAATGAGATGTTTGCCTTCTAACTTCCGTCCTGAACACCTTGTTAAGCTTACAATGCGAAGAAGCAAGCTCGAGAAGCTTTGGGAAGGAGTTCATGTAAGTTTTTTTAAGAGCAATTATAGTCGGTATAATCAATTAGAATCCTTGTTTGACTTTATAAAAATGATAATCTTTTGACAACTAATGTGACATTTTTTTAAATATATTTCAGTCACTTACAGGACTCAAAGATATGAATTTGGATATATCTAGAAATTTGAAAGAACTCCCTGATCTTTCTATGGCCACTAATCTCGAGGAACTTTATCTTGGGTATTGCTCGAGTTTGGTAGAACTCCCTTCCTCTATTCAATATCTAAGAAAACTGAAGACTCTAGACATGTCATTTTGTGCAAATCTAAAGACTTTGCCTACCGGAATGAACCTCGAATCTCTCGATCGGCTTAATCTCATGGGATGCTCACGGTTGTGGAGTTTTCCTAACATATCAACCAGCATCTCAAAGCTCTATATGTGGGAAACAACAATACAAGACTTACCCTCAAACTTACATCTAAAAAATCTCACTGAACTTAATATGTGTGGGTTGAAGAGTCAAAAATTATGGAAAAGAGTGCAGGTATGTGCATGACCTAATGTTTGAAGAAGAAACATTATATAAAGAAATCTAATATAGTTAGGATCTCTAAATGTTTTTTTTTTTTTTTTTTTNGGTTCAGCCGCTTACACCCATGGGTGGAGCTACGGTAGAAGCATGTGGGTCAATTGACCCTGGTGAAATTTTAAATTTAGTTGAATTTTTAGGAAAAAAATCAAATTGACCCTGATAAAATAGCAGAATTGACCCCTATAAAAAAATTAATAACACAATTGACCTCTTAAATTATATTTTGATCTTGATGAATTGAATTCCTAGCTCCGCCACTGCTTACACCCCTCGTGACGATGCTAGCCTCTACTTCTTTGACGAGGCTATGGCTCTCCGATATCTCAAGTTTGGTGGAGCTTCCTTCATCTATTCAAAATCTTAGTAATCTCAAAGAGTTGAGTATTACAAAGTGCATAAATCTTGAGACTCTTCCCACTGGAATCAACCTTGAATCACTCGATATCCTCAAGTTTAGTGAATGCTCAAGACTGACAAGTTTCCCCAATATCTCAACCAACATCTCAACGCTTGATCTAGAAGGAACATCAATAGAAGAGGTTCCATGGTGGATCGAGAACTTCCATAAGCTTAAATATCTTATACTGGCATATTGCAATAAGCTAAAATATGTTTCCCTAAGGATCTTTAACTTGACACTTCTTGACACAGCTAAGTTCTTAGACTATGGAGCATTTATTGAAGATAGCTTTAATATTAGTCCAAGTGTGGCGACAAGCATTGACGACACTTCTCTCGTTCTAGATAATTGTTTTTCAATAGTCAAGCTCAATTTCATCAACTACTTCAATTTGGATCAAGAAGCTCTGATTCATCAAGAATCAGTGTTCAAACAGATGATCTTGATAGGTGAAGAAGTACCTTCATATTTCGTCCACCGTACAACTGGAACCTCTTTAATCATCCCTCTACTTCATCACATCTCTCCCTCTCAACCATCATTCAGATTCAGAGCTTGCGTCGTGATCGATTGCGGATCAGATCTCAGTATTAATAGTGGTCGTTACTCATTCTTCATCCAGGTACGTTGTCAGTTCATAGACATACGTGGGAACCACTTGGCTTGCGGTGATTTGCCATTGTCCATTACAACAGCTAAGTTGGGTAGTCATCTGGTTATATTTGAGTGTTGTTTCCCTCTAAACGAAGAAGACAATGTTCCCTTAGCTGAAGTTGATCACGTGGATATACAGTTTCATCTCATTGATTATTACTACTCTCAGCTCAAATTAAAAGGATGTGGTATACGACTCCCGGAGGACAGTGTTGTTGAAGCTGAATATAGTAACGAGTGTGGAGTGTCTGGAGACATCAATGTAGAGACAGAGAGAAGCAATAAGGGAAAACAAGGGCAAAAACTTAAAAAGAAGAGAAAAAAGAAGAACAAGAAGAAGAAAGGTTCTTAGTAAGCATAAGACTTGAGTTGAATACAAAATTACATATCATATTCATTCTGTATTATATATGATGATTGTTTCTGTAGATAACGTGAAGGGTAAACTCATAAAAAAAATGGGATGTTTATGTGCAAACTAAGATTAGCAGATTCTAATTGAAACCATAACTTATAAAAAAACTAGTAAGGAAGAAGGATAAACGTGCTAATCAAGTTGTACATATATATTTAGATTTCCTTTTTAGTTCGATATTGCCATATCTTAGATTATGTACCTTGTATATAAATAAACAGACCTTTAGGTCACATAATAAACAACACAAATCATTCATTCATCTCTTGTCAAAAACTGTGAAGACAAACAAAGTGAAGGAGAGCGTAAGGAATACTAAAAGGTGAAAAGCTTAAACACTCTCTCTCTCATACGCGGCTTCCACTCTGGCATCCACACCGTGGACTAATTTATCTGTTTCCCTATTATACCCCTGAAGCTAAACCCTCACAGCTCTAATAGAAAAGGGTAAAGATGGTATTTTAAGATAAGCCGACAACAAAAAGGAGATGACCGTTTGATAGATCCGCAAATCTCAGCCGTTTTCAAATCATTTATTCGGTAATTAATCACTAAAATCTTTAAAAAACTTCAACTTTTTCTTTTTGTTGTTTCCACTTCAAACGCTTGAATCCGATTCGCATGCCTATCGAATTCTAAAAAAACCTCCACTTGCATTTTTATTCCCAAAGAAAGAAAAAAAAACCCACTAACAGAGAGTGCTCTGATTCTTCTTCTCTAGTTGCGTTGAAGAACCCTAAAAACAGTAAAAAAAAGGTACCGTTTTTTATTTCTTTTTTGGGGGGGGGG
>NC_025695.1:39339569-39342768 GCF_000633955.1 Camelina sativa
GGGTTGGGGGTTTGATGGCGAATCGTGTGGCGATGGAAGAAGACGTTACTGAATCTGTAACTTTGATGGTGGATTCAGTTGCTTCTTCGCCGATGACTCCGAAGACGGTGGTGATGAAGGACGATGATGATGCTCATCATCCTTACGCGTTTCATGTTTCCGGACCCAGGAATGTTGCTTCTCCTAACTGGAGAGATCTCATCAACTCTAGTTGGTAAATAAATAACTTTGATTCCTCTGTTCTGGTCTTTTTGTGTTTCTTCGTTAGAGAACGAGAGCATTGCAGAGCAAAACCCTGTTTCAATGCGTTGGATCTGAAGATATCGAAAAAAAATTGATTTTTTTTTTTTGGTTAGTTTAGTCATTTGTCTTAATTACAGAGATCTTTTACTTTGTGATCTCCGACATTTTCATGTTATTTCTGTGAGGTTTTTTTAATAAATAGTTTCTAATTTTGGCTATGTTCTGCTTCTAGCCTTCTACCCTTGTGATGATCTGGTGATTGCATTTGAATTCATCCTTGATTAAGAACCATATTGAATCCAAGGAACAAGCTAAATTTTGTACATTGGTTTGTGTTTAGTTGACTAGTATATGTGATGTGGTTGTCTGAAGCTAATCATGTAATGTTAGGTTCTAGTCTTTTTTTTCTCTAAACCAGTTTTTGTTTTGCAAGTTAAGTTTTAACCTTTTGGTTTGATTTTTTTCTGTATATGTAGGAAGGATCCTAACTACAAGAGAACAGTAATGGCATGCTTTATTCAAGCAGCTTACTTGCTTGAACTCGACAGACAAGAGAATCGAAACGAGCAAAACGCTCTCGCCCCGAAATGGTGGATTCCATTCAAGTACAAGTTATCGCATACGCTGATTGACCAGAGAGATGGTTCCATATTTGGTGCTGTTCTTGAATGGGACAGAGCAGCTGCAATGGCAGATTTAGTTGTCATCAGACCCAGCGGGGCACCGAAAGCAGTACTGGCGCTGCGAGGAACGATACTAAAGAGTCTTACAATGAGACGTGACATTGAAGATGATCTCCGGTTTTTAGCTTGGGAGAGCCTTAAAGGTTCTGTGAGGTTTAACGTCGCTCTGGAGGCGTTGCAGTCAGTAGCAAAGAGGTACGGAAGCAGTAATGTATGTATAGTGGGTCATTCGTTAGGAGCTGGTTTTGCATTACAAGTTGGTAAAGCTTTGGCTAAAGAAGGGCTATTTGTGGATGCTCATTTGTTCAATCCACCTTCTATATCTCTAGCTATGAGCTTACGAAATATTGGTGAAAAAGCTAGTGTTGCTTGGAAAAGACTCATGTCAATTATTCCTCCTAGAAACGAGCCTCTGATACCAAGTGGGAACCAAGGACAGGTTTCTCCTAACAATGTTTCTTCAGGGTTCAGGAACTGGGTACCGAGTTTCTACGGGCAGAGTCAGAAATCTACTGTGGATTTAAGAAAATGGGTGCCTCATTTATATGTGAATGATAGTGACTATATCTGCTGCCACTACACTGACCAAGATGGAGTAACAGAGAAGAGGGAAGTGAACAACAACAAAGAGAACAATGGTCCTGTTGTAAACTCTAATTGTCAGGCAGCAGCGAAGCTTTTTGTGATGTCGAAAGGGAAACAGAAGTTTCATGAGGCGCACGGGCTAGAACAATGGTGGTCGGATAATCTAGAGCTTCAATCAGCTATTCACAGCAGCAGATTGATCAGTCAGCAACTTAAGTCCTTATATAGTATCAAGTAAACATCACAACTCTTTTACCAGTTTTTTTCTATTCACCATGATGGTAACAGATCCATCTCCATTGTTCAATAAACACATTTACCCTGTCTTTATGTTTAAGAACACTTTGAGGAAATGTAACAACATAAATGTAAGAAAGGTCATTTGTAACTGATCTGAAACATTTTGTAGAGGAAAAAGAAATTGAAGATATAACTCCTTTTTGAAGAATCTGGAATCCATAAAGAGTGCTGTGATGTGTCCCCACCATTGAAGCTTTATTAAGAGTAATTCATAATACAAAACAGTCGTTAGAGAGGAACCAACAGAGACAGATCCATGTGCAGATTTCAGTTTGGTGGTTTTACTAATTGAATGTGCCAAATAACTTAACGGCTGTGACAATCATATGGGGCCACAAATAAACAAGTTGAGAATTTTTGTGAAGATATTTGAGAAAAAAAGGTATAAACAAAACAACTGCCATGTGCTTTCGACCAACATTATCAGACAGGACATACCATCACAATCCAACTCATATTATGCAACAAAAACAGTTTCAAATTGCAGACACTGAAGGGTCACAACACTGGTTCTAGATTAAGATAAAACCAATTTGTACTTGAGAAAGGATCGAGTTTTAGAAGTTTTTAGAGGACATGGAAAAAAGTTGAAGGATCAAATCAAACTCTGATATGATTAGCTCACAAAGAAAATTAAAATAAGAGGATTACAAACTCTACAAAGGTATTACATTATTTTTTGTCTACAGACTAATCAGCAATTACTCTCCCTACATCAATCAGCCAAGCCTTATGAACAATCAACTCATCAAACAACATATAAGAGGAAACGAGAAAAAAAAATCCAGAATCACCGATACGTTTTCTTAAATACAGGTTAATATCGTATCCGCAGTCTCCTATGGCCTTGTAAAGACGCCCCAAATCTTACTCCGGGCAAGATTCTCCGCCAATTTCTTAGCTCCTTCAACATCCATCTCCACAAGCTTTTGTAAATGCAAGCAAGCACCAGCAGCAACAACTTGTTTCCTGCATTTCTTAGAAGTTACAAGCAGTTCCAAAGCAGAGATTGTGTATCGCTGATCCAATTTCTTAATCTTGGGGTCCAAAAGCTGAACAAGACTGACTATACCCTTCCCACTCTTCTTAAAATTCTTTCTGTTGTTCGTGCACACCAATAAAGTTGATAGAGCTTTGGAAGCTGCTTCTTTCTCTTCAATGGCTTTACCATCTAACATATCAATCAGTGGACCAATGCATCCGCTTTCACCTATTTCTTTTCGGCTTTTTGAGCTAAAACCTAGCGAAGAAACAGCCTCAGCAGCTGCGATTCTCACACCGAGAACCCCACAACTCAACACTGGAACCAAACGAGGGATAAACCCTTCAGAGATAACAACTTCTCTCACAATAGGACACAAAGTTAAATTCTTTAAAAGCACAACTCC
>NC_025695.1:39343477-39354507 GCF_000633955.1 Camelina sativa
ACGAAATTCTCTTTGGTCTCTACAAACGAAGCTAGATTCCTCAACACACCAGCAGCAAAAGCCTGAGAGCCAGGACTCCCACCTTGACATATCTCCAACAGAGACGAGATCCCACCTCTACAACCAATCGCTCTAGCGTTCTCCTTAGACAAACTCAAAGCTTGTAAAGCAACACAAGCTTTCTCTTTAGCAAAACCACTTCCTGATTCCAGAACACGAAGGAGATGATTCAATAGAGACAAGCCTTCAGCTATTAACACATGTTTACTACTCTCAACCATAGAGATTCTAGAAATTACAGCTACAGTCTTCTCCTTCATCCCTAAAGAACACGAATCAAGTAACCTAACCAAAACAGGAACAACTCCTTGAGCTACACAGATCATCACGTTCTTGTCATCTTCGTGAAGCAACTCAAGCAACGAATCAATCGCTGAGTTCTTCGATTCAACTCCACCGATCTGTAATCGAATAACTAGATTCCTCGCTTCTAATCGAACAGCTTCCTTCTTCGACGAAATCGAAAACCCCGAGACGACGACGACGACTCCGTTATCCTGAAGCAGTCCGCTCTTAATCAGAACCTCAGCATCTTTTACATGTCGATCGAGTCTCGCCATGACCGAGTCAACCTCACTCTGCGTCTTGAGCTTACCTTCAGCCAAATCTGGTCCTTCGCACCTCGCCGCGATAGAAACAGCGTCGCTTAGCGTCTCGCGAACCGAAACCAGAAGATCTTGAACGAGCTTGTTGGAAGAAGAGCCGGCGAAATCGGAGAAATCGGAGAGCTGAGTTTTGAGATCGGCGAGTTTGGCGCGAATTGAAGACCATTTGCACTTGAAGCTAATAAGCTTAGGGATTGAGTCGAGGAGAGAGGTGATAACTTCCGTTAAACTCCGGTCACCTTCGTCGGAGTTAGGTACCGTCATCGGAATTAGGGTTTGACTGAGAGAGTAGAGAGAGAAAAGAGGAAGAGAGAGAGTAAGAAGAGGTGTGAATTAATGGGAACAGTGGGGATGCTCCTTTGCTTTTGTGCCAGTTGGGAAATTGCGAAATACAGGGAGGGAAATGAGAGTTCACGCGCTTTCGAAAGCGCGTCTAGTTCACTGTTTTTGTGAAATAAGAATTAGCTTCGTCAAACCCAATGATCAGAATCTTCATGCATGTTACGTGGACAAACCAATATCTATATATATATATTTTATAATTAGAAAAAGTTATTCACTTTTTTAAGTTGGACTTTTTTTGGGAGCTAATATTTGGACTTTTACTTACTGATATATTTTATAGAATAAGGTTGATTTTGATGTACGACTCTTTTTTTCTTTTCTTTTGGGAATATAGTGTTTGTATATTGTCGAATTTATATGAAAGTGTTTTGCAATGACAACTAATTTGCTCTTTTATTTGTTTTTTACAACTAATTTGCTTAGCAATTAAGAGTATCTCCATCAAAGCATCTTAAGTAAAGTATCTTAATACAGATTTTATTTTTAATTTTGAAAAAAGTGAAATTAAGAACTTCATAATAAACTTTAATATTTCATAGGTTAGTTGAAAGTTGTTAAATTTGAGGATTTAAAAAATATTTTTTCTTAAAAATTTGAGAAATAGAAGAGAGGCCAGTTATATTAAAATTCAAGTGCCAAAACATATATATTATTACAATGAAAACTCATGGTTAATTGTCTTGGATTATTCTGATCATTTCTTTGGATAAGTTTGACGGTTGGTTGGTTGTTGATGGCGCCATCGTAATGACTATGAAATACAAACTAAAGAAGAGAACACAACTAGAATCAGTCTCAGACGACTATGAGAAAGATAGACAGGGAGAGAGATATAATGAACTCTCAAATGCTCAAAACAAAACTATGACATATGCAAAATCCATGCGTCAAACAAACAACAACAAGCTCTTCATAATCGATTTACATGAAACAAACATCATTAGACTCAACTTGTGTTTTTTTCTTCACAGCCAGGACAAGCTTTGCAACATGAGTTCAAAAACACCACTCGAGATAAACCAGATCAATCAGTTCTCAGTTATGATGAATTCAAGAAACACAAGTAAGAATCAGATATTTCCAGTAGGTAATTCTAATTCGATTTCAAAGGTGGTTTGCCAAAAAAGTCACAATTAGTGAATCCTACAATATACTATCCACGAAAAGCCCTGAATCCAGTATCATGTCGATATAAATTCAAGAGGCCAGTTATATTAAAATCCATAAAGCTAATGATTCATATCGATCTACTAATGAAATCAAAGAGATTATGTAAAAGAGATTATTACCTAGAGAAACGATTAAACCAAACAATTCGAGAATTGACCACTTCAATCTCCGATTTGGTGAAGCAAAAACCCTCTCCAATTGATGAACCGCCACCGTCGATAGTGCCGCAGTCGATCGAGATGATGATATCGCCGGTGAAAGACGCTTTGCCCAGTGTTATACATCTTCTCTCAAGCTTTTCCATTCTGATATATCGATATCGAAGAGACGAGAGAGGAGAGACAGAGAAACGATTAAAGAGAGAGAGAGGAGAGCAAAATAAAATCGGGAAAGAAGAAAAAGAATTTTTTTTTTTTTTTTACTCTAACCAATCACAAACCAACACACCGATGGTTCTTAATGATCCTAAAACATCTAAGCTAACAATCGATTCTTAGCAAAATCAGATTATTTCCATTATAATTAATCTGCTTTTTTGCTAAGCAACTTGTAAGATATTCACTAAGATGCTTTGATGGAGATACTCTAAGAGTGTTTTTAGACTATTCTTTAGCCAAGCGGAGTTAGTTTAATGGAAAACTGCAATTGGGTTTTGACCATGGATTAAATTTTACTATTATGTTTATATATGTGTTTTCGGTATTTTAAAAGGATTTTATAAAACTTGCTTAATTTAATTATAATGTTATGTTAATTAATTATAAAATAATAATAATAATAATAATAATTATAATGTTATGATATTTTGAGGATTAATGTTTATTATCTTAGACATCACTTGATTATCATGTTATCTTTTAAATTACAAGGAGAAGAAATCTCACTTTTCGAGTCAAAGTATTGCAGAGCATTTTCATTAAACTAGAAAGAAGTTTATGCGAGCAGTTCCACGTTCTAACCCATTTATCTATTTTTTTAAAAAGTAAAGTAATTTCATTTTGAGGAGAGAATTTTGTCCAACCTTACTTTATTTTAGAATTAAAAGTAAAATTCTCCAAATTTTAGTGTGAATTAGAAATAGAAGTCTCCAGAGAAAAAAACAGAAATTTATACTTTGAAGATGAAAATAAAATGAGAATTTGTTATAAATATCTTTTTTGAGATACCTTTTAAAGAATGCCTTTTTTTTGAACATTTTCATTTTTACATTTTTTTACACAATTATAATATGTTAAATTAATTTTTATAATTGTTTTTTAGATTTGGTTTCTCTATTTTACATTTAGGGTATAGTTTTTACTTTTTAGAGGATAGGGTTTAGTATATTGGGTTTAGGGTTTAGAATTTTGTTATTTTATATATTAAAAGAGGTATTTTTGAAAATAGATACAATGAAATAGTATTTTTGAAAAATGACATAGAAAAAATGGTATTTTGAAAATCTCCCAAATTAAAATAGGTTAGAATATTTTTAATTCTAAACTTTGTTTTAGGTAAAAAATATAGAAATGAGTTACAGATGATCTTACATTTATGCGAAAACTAACTAATGATGAATTGTTTATTGTTTTTGATAAAATATGGAAATGATCATCACATCAATTCTAATTGTTGTGCAAAAAATAATTAATTGACATAAAATTAATCCATCAAATGATTCGGAACTGAGTTCCAAATTTTTCTAAAGTGAAATTTATAAATATAAATATCCAGGCCCGGCTCAAAACAAAATTAGACCCAGTGCCAAAATCAATAAAAAACAATTTTGTGGTATATATTTTCTAAACTCAGAAATTTTGGACCCTAAAATGCTTAGTAAAATTGTTGAAAAATGATGGGACCCTGTGCATATGCACCGTCAGCACACCCTTAGAGCCGGGGCTGTAAATATCCTACTGCAAACATCACAAAGGCGAATCGAAATATTGTTTTTAGAGATATTTTATTTAAATACATATTGCAAAACAATTAAAATATATGAAACGCTAACTTTTATTGAATTATTGTATTTCAAAAGCTAAAATCAAAATTTCCCTATGATTACTTTTGGATTGATATATGAACAAAACATTTTGCTGGATTTTTGAATAATATTTTAGAGATACATGATTCTAAGCTGCTAACTAACATGCAAATTTTTTTGATGCATGGTTAAATATTGTAAGAAAAATGTCTTAATAATGAAAACTGAAAAGTAAAAAAAGCTAAATTAAAGGTAAAGGTTTGGTATGAGTTAACCTATTACTAAACCCAGCTTAGATTTAAAAATGATGTAATCCAACTAAAATATGAAAAATATGAAGTCAATCTTAAGTCTTAACTAACTTTTCAATGTGAGGGTAACTAGAGATCAGTCACTACCAATGGTATGATACTTAAGGGTTCTATTTAGGTGTGCCATACACTTTTTGGTATTTAAAACCTATGTAAGGTGATATATGATCATGTTATGTTCTGATTTTCTCAATTTTAGTTGAATACTATGGAGTTCTTGTTTTGGTGGGATTTTTATTTTAGTATTACTCTTATTGAGATGTTATAATGTCATTACTCAAACACATTATCAATTTATCATGATAAAAAAAATGTTCAACTTAGCCGAAACATAACAACAAGCACAAATTATAACTAGTACTATTATTATACCAACTGAACTAACAATCTAAATTTATTACACCCAGCTCCTTCAAACTTCCGTAAATAATTAAATATCATGGCATTGACCACATTGAAACCTTCCGAAGACAAAACAATAAGCAGGTTCTTTCCCTGTTCTAAAAATTCCCGCTTAACCCCGATTAAGTTCCGTAAGATTGTAGATCCATTTTTCCCGTCTCGATTAATGATTAATTCCCGCCTAGCATCGATTATCCGATTATATCTGTCTAATTTGAGTATACTAATTGTTTTTGGAGTCAAAAATAATTCAAATATATATATTTTGTTATTTAGACATTTAAATTAAGAGTTTATGAAGTTTTATAAAAACTAATGTACAAACTATTAATAAAAATCATAAATCTTTTTTTTCCGACCAACATGAATCCCACGTCTGTTTGATAGCAGCCTCCTCTTGTCTGCGCAAATAATTCACGATAGTAATAGGATCTCTGTATGAAACATAGCAGAGATCATGACCAGTACCAACTGGCTTGTTGTGAGGCTCCTGAAGCTTTCTCTTCTTACACTTAGGTGAAGCATTTGCCCTAGTATTCCGCTGAGCTTTTGTAACCATCCTTGATGCAAATTCTGCAGATTAGGGTTCAAAATGACAGCGTGACGACAATGATGAATTACGGCGAGAAGGCAATGATGAATTTACATGAAGATAAATCCATTGTTGTATTCATGAATTTATCATAAAGGTAAAGGAGTTTGAGTCTCATTTTTGAGTTTTATTTTTTTAACTAACACACGTTTTTAATAATTGAACACAAAATCTCATCAGAAATTTAATTTTGATAATTTGTTAAGTTAGTCAACTTACAATGTGACTTATTTGGCAAAGTTAATAAAAACTAGCGATTAAATGATAAGTTGATAAAAAATTAACGATTAAAAATGAAAATCAATAAAAATTAAAGCACTATTTAATTTAAATCAAATTTGTGGTTCTTTTGATATTTTTGATAGTCGAGAATTTTTTTGATATTTTTCCCATTTTTCTGACATCGTCACTTTCATACCCAACAACACTTCATATCAAAAAGTGTTGGGAGTGCTCATTACTCTCATCCAAGTTCACAATAACAGTCGTTCCAACAAAGTACATGTGAAGAAGGCACTCATTCTCCACAGGGGAACTACCCACATCTAGATTCCTGACATTACAGGATGGATAGTCCCGCATCATATCTAAGATCGACTCTTCTGCCCCATTACACATTGGGCAAGTCGTCTCTTTCCCTATTACTTGATGACCAACCAACTAAAGAAAGACCCGCATTCTTTTCGGTACCACCACTCCCCATATCCATTTGAAGAAACTCGCCATACATGGCCTAGCCTCCCGATCATATTTCAACAAAGCATATGCAGGTTGTATTGTGAACTCAATATTTGAAGTACCTTGCCAAGATAATTCATCCTTCATCCCAAAGAAATCATTCACTACCACTGCCAACAACCGGTGAGTAATATTCACTGGTAGAAAGTGGCTAGTCTGCGACACATCTCAGCCTAGCCCCACTGTCCAGTATGCTTCTACTGGTTTATTTTTCTTTCTTGATATAATTTTAGTTTTATTTTTAATCAACTTTCAAGTTATTTCATTACACACATTATTTTGAGTTTGAAGTTTTATTATTATGTGATATATTTCTAAAAAATATTATTTTCCGCAGCATTTCAATATTTCATAACACTTTTATCTGAAACTCCTAAATATTTAGAGATTTTTGGAATATTTTTTCTAGGAGATCGTCTGTATATTATATATAGAGGTTAAAAACTAAATTAAAAAAGAAAAGGAACCGATTGAAAATAAAGAAAAGGCCACTGTGTCACTTTAAAAAACCCTAATCGCTCCTTCTTCGTTTTCCTCTGTTTTCTCGGATTCAAATTCAAAATTCGTATATGTCCATGGAGTAACCTCGACATTGAACTACCTACACACAGAGTCGAGTGCTTCGGCCATATCTTTGGATTCGGAATCGTGCGCTTCCTCTTTCTCCTTTTCTCCGAGAAAACACCCAAGCTATTGTCTTCACTTCGCCGCCGGCAGACCTAGAATCATAAAATGGTGTCGCCGAAAGAGTTAGTAAGCATAGTACACTCTTCGCTACTCGGAACATCTCGGCCAACTCCAACGCAGCGTATCGAACTCACCCATGCCATTCGCAACTCATTTTCCTCTATTCAGAACCTCCTATTATATCCGGTACTTGCTCAATTTCATAGTTCACTCGATGCCTCTCTTTCAATTTTCCCTGGGTACAGTAACGATTTTTTTTTTTCCAATCTCTGGGCAGCCTCCGAAACCGTCGGACAGAGCGCAAGTTCAGTCCCGAGAAATTAGACTCCCGGATTCGCTGCCTATATCTTTGGATGACCAAGATGTTGCTATTGTAAGTGTTTTTTACGAATTTGGGAGACGAGTGTTTTGAGTCTGAGATATTCTTGGTCTAGTGGATGTTAAGATTTCAAGATTTAGATATGAACATAGGTAGTGTATTTGAGGATTTTCAAATACAATACAACCTTTTGGCTTCTGTTTAACTTTCTTCATCTTCAGAGACTGGTTAAAATTGATGTTACCTTATATTATCCTGGTATTTGAAAATATGTGTGATGATTTATATGGTTGATATCTTACTGCCTTCAGAAGTTTTGCTCCTATCGACGTTGATGACTCGCTGTTCATTATCTTATATTGTTACTGATTGTAGAGTTTGAAACTGAGTGATGAGCTTCACCTAAATGAGATAGATTCTGTTCGTGTGCTTGTGTCTGCAAATCAGGAGGTGTGATTCTTCACTTTGCTTCTACTCTCATCTCTTAGCTTCTAAAGCTCTGGAGTTATTTTCTGCGATATTTTCTTATATTTTATCCTATGTTTTTAGTGGGGCTTAGTGGGACGGGACCCACTTGAGATTCAACGGCTTGCAACTGGACTGTGGTATACAGGGAGAAGAGATATTACATCAACGCTATACACACTCCTGAGGGTAGCTTACTCTCTCATTTTATTTCTGGCTTTTTTTTTTCCCCTTCTAGTGTTAGTAGCGTTAATGCGTTATCACACATTACCATTTTTCTGGTTGAACAGGCAGTTGTTCTGGACCAGGGGCTTGAACCTGATCTTATAGCTGACATTCAGGGACTCTTAGAAGAACTGATCAAAACTGGTCTTAGACAACGGTTGATTACTCTTATAAAGGTACTGACCACTAAGGTTCTTTTGAGATACATCCTCAATTGGTTTCAAACTCAAGATTTTCAGTATATATGTAACTAAAATAACTTCCCACTTTGCTGCATGAATTTATTTTGAAGAACTTATCTTATTGACAATCGTTCTCATTACTGCAAAGACTAATTCTCTTGTTCGTTGAATATCCATGAGCATATCTGTATAGCTACAAACATTTCAGTCTACATTTCATTTGTTTCTCATGATCTTAGAGGTAAACAGTCTTTCTCCAATTAGTAATTGAATATCCATTTTTCAAATGTGTAACTATTACTTATAGTGCACATTGAACCGTTGTGCTAACATACGGTATTGAGACCATTACAAATTTTTCCGCATCAAGAAAATGGTTGTTTGCTGTTTTTGCCTGCTCTATTATGTCATTGTTGTTACTTTTTAAAATTGTCAACTACAGTGCTTAAGACACTTGGGGGAATGTATTTCCTAAATAATATTCATCTTTGAGATTCGTTTTCTATATTATCTTTTAATTCAAAGACAGTTGCGATTACCTTTAGTGTACCATTTGTGATTTACTTCTCACTTTGCATTAACATCAACACTCTGATGTACCTTGACTTCAAATTATAGTGTTCACATCAAACGAGTCAAGAAAATTTAAAGATTTACTTTTGAAACTTCAAAAAGTCAGTGATTGTCCCCCATCCATGTCCATTGTCTTCATAGCTGAACATTTGTAGCAAAAGCATGCTCTAATCTATTGAAAAATATTAGATGTAAAGGTTCTTTTAGATGATCTTTATGACTTGATAATTTTGCTTTTTGTTTTGTTTTTCTTTAACATTATTATGTAATTACTGTCATGATGCAAATTCGTTGTTGTTAGGAACTCAATCGGGAGGAACCTTCTGGATTGGGTGGGCCCTTATGTGAGCGATACCTTATTGACTCAAGAGGTGCTCTTGTTGAACGAAGAGCTGTTGTTCATAGGGAAAGACTGATTCTGGGACATTGCCTTGTTCTTTCAATTTTGGTTGATAGACCTGGTAAGCCTGTTTATTTCTTATAAAGCTTTTGTGCGAAGATTAACAATGCTTCTTGTTATAGAAATTCAGTTGTTGGATACAGTGCTTTCGTTAATGGTTTGATTTTTTTCATGAAAAAGACAGCATAAGTTGCATTGTCCACCATAGTAAGTGAAATTATTGATATGTGGTTTACACATTTGCTAGGACACTTCTTATGCCGGACTAGTCAGATCATTTGGTCAATGTGCTGTGAAATATATTGTGTTTATTATATATATATATATATATATATATCAATTTATGTGTGTGTAACTATGCATTGAACATTTTTGACTGAAGTTGAGTATCATATGTGAATATGGTGTTTGGTATACATCCTCCATTATTCTGATCTCATTTATGAAATTTTTTAAAAGATACTACTTTTTAATAATTATTAAGTTGTTTATTAATAGGATTAAAACACTCTTGTTGTATTATATCTTTTGTTATTGCTCTAGGAGATTTCTGTTTCATATTCATTCTTCTAACAAGTTGTTTATTGCAGGTTCGAAAGATGTAAAGGATATATTCTATGTTTTAAAAGATAATGCAGCTCATTTAACTGAAGGAAATGACACCATAAGTTCTCAGGTTCATGCTAGTACTACTCTTCATGACATCGTGGCTTTTTAAGCTTTCTTCCTTCCCTGCTTATTTAATATAAAATGTGTTAATTTCTGATAAATGATTGTTATCTTTGTTGCAGATTACTTTTAGTCTTCTGTTTTCTCTCATCATCACCTTCGTATCAGATGCAATCAGCGGACTATCTGATAAGTCATCTATGATATCTCAAGATGCTTCGTTTAGGACAGACTTTCAGGATATTGTAAGACGAGTTGATACATTTTTCTTTCGCTTCTTATCCCTGTCACTGACACTCGAAAACACACTTCTGCCTTTCTTACGTCCTGATCACCTTTCAGGTCATGGCTTCTGGCAGTGACCTCACTGCTGATGGGTTCATTGGTGGCATAAGGCTTGCCTGGGCTGTACATTTAATGCTGATATATGATGGAATATCTGGAATGGATACAATTCCCACGGCTTCAACAACAGATATGAGGCACATATGCTCCTGCCTGGAGTCCATCTTCTCAAAAAATGTGTTTCAGTTTTTGCTGGATAATGTTCTTCGAACTGCAGCCTACCAGGTACTTTCATATAAACGTAATCCCAAGTTTCTATCTGGATTCACTGTTCACTTGATATCACTTGACGAGCTAGTGGAAGATTTTTTAGGCTACTGGAAGAGTTACCTTGATTTCCCAGCTAGTGATGACATGTTTAGCTCCTTAAACTTTTCTTGAAGTTTGAGTCAAAATTATCTCTACCTTTGCTTATAGAATTTTGTATTGATTGAGCTATTATGCATGAAACATGGATCAGAAAAAGAGCTATTTTGTAATGGTGCATATGGTGTTTATACTCTTTCTTCCTGACAACTGCAGTGTATATTGTCTGTTTCACTATAATTGATTTATGTGTAGGCCTGTATGGATGCCATTTTATTCCTTTATACAGTCTTTACTTGATTAGTTATTCCCAAATGTGAGAGTGTTTCCATTTCTTTATGCTGATTGTTCTGCTTCTAATCCCATTATATATTTATTAATGATTTCATTATTGAGTATATGATTTTACTTTATTAGTATTCGGTGGGTTCCTATTTGGATGCTGTATTCATTCTTGTTAGTCTCTAGGATGTTGCTAAGTCAGATATTAATTTTAAGTCTCTTTCAGGTTTTCTACTATGATCTTTGATTTTCCTGACTCAACCCTTCCCTCTTGTGTTGGTCTATCAATGGTTGACAAATTGTTACTTGCTACATGCAGAATGATGAGGAGGACATGATCTACATATATAATGCTTATCTGCACAAGTTAGCCTCTTGTTTTTTATCTCAC
>NC_025695.1:39361405-39363252 GCF_000633955.1 Camelina sativa
TGTTGCATATCTGAATGTACTTCAGAAGGTTATAACTATATTCCAAATATATTCTGTTTCAACTTTCATTCCACGTGTAATATTCTTATATGGTGCTTTTTATCTATAAGAATTTTATGTATGAAAATTTCAGCTTGTATTCCTAGGAATTGGGGTTAACTGCGTATTGGTTCTAGTTATGTATCTAAATGCTTTCTCAGGGATCATGGGGACAAAGCCATAAAAATTATCGATATGAGTTCCTAGGTGGGGAATGTGTTGTTTACATGTGCTTGCAAATGATTCCTTGTCTGTGAAACTGATCTTTGAACTTAAGATATTTTTTCTATGGTCATTAAGTCTGTTTTTCATATTTCGTAGGTTGTTGAGAATGGTAGTCCCGCTGAGAGGAAAAACTGGTTTCCTGATATTGAACCATTTTTTAAGCTTCTTGGTTACGAAAACATCCCTCCATATCTAAAGGTCAGTGGCGTACTACTGCAGATTCTTCTCCTTATACTGTGGACTCACAAATGATATGTGGAATGCGTCTGGTATTGGTATCTGTATAACTTGTGTTCATGGTAACTTTATTTTTGTGCAGGGTGCTCTTAGAAAGACCATTGCTGCCTTTGTTTATGTCTTTCCAGAAATGAGGGACACTATCTGGGCTTTTCTTGAGCAGTATGATCTACCTGTTGTTGTGGGATCACAAGTTGGAAAGAGTGACCAACCTTCTCAGGTAAGTGCTTCAAGGGGATAGTTAGTAGTAGATATTTTAACTCTACTTCAAGGGGATATAGTTAGTAGTAGATATTTTAACTCTACTTCTTTAGTTAATATTTCTATTATTATTGAGAATTTATTATAATTTATGTTTCTGCATTTATTTTCTAAACATTTTGTACTTATGCGTTAAAGAGGGGCTGTCATGTTGCAAAGTTATCATTGTTTCGCTATTTAAAGCTGGTGTTAGTAACACAAAAACAAAGAAGATTATTTGTCTAATTCCTGCAACAACTTCATGTGATGAAAGTTTCCTTTTTCATTTATTTCGCTAAGACTCACATAACGCATTGTGCTATGTTCAGGATAGCTAAAACTTGTAATATCACGTGTTTTTTGATGCTGCTTTTACTTTTCCAGGTGGAGAGTATCTTTAGCGTATCTTTAAACCTAATGCCAAAATCCGTTTATATGCAGGTCTATGATATGCAGTTTGAGTTAAATGAAGTGGAAGCAAGGAGAGAACAATATCCTTCAACAATATCCTTCCTTAATCTTATAAACGCTCTGATTGCTGGAGAGAAAGATATGACTGATCGTGGGCGTAGGTAGTAGCCTTAGATTGTTGTATATCTCCATGACGCATTAGTCTTTGTATTTTCTTGGTCTAATGTTTATATGTATACTTTTGTAGATTTATTGGCATCTTCAGGTTTGTGTATGATCATGTATTCACCCCTTTTCCTCAGAGGGCATATTCAGATCCTTGTGAGAAGTGGCAGTTGGTTGTGGCATGCCTTCAACATTTTCACATGTAAAGTCCTGCTTCTGTGCTCTGTCTTGCGAGTTTTAGCAGAAATGATGACATGTTTCTACTTGTTTAACTTCCCTTAGTGTTCCTACCTTTTGTAAATTCCATCACTTTTTATTTAGGGCTCTAATAATGTTGAAGACTGGATTAACATTTTTCTGTATTTCACTTCAGGATCTTAAGCATGTATGACATTCAGGAGGAGGATCTTGATGGATTTACTGAGCATCCACAGTTTTTGGTGTCGGTTGAAACATCATCACTGCAAATGCAGCTACCAATTATAGAATTACTTAAAGTACTAACTTAACTTTTTGATTTATTTTTCTTG
>NC_025695.1:39363674-39369740 GCF_000633955.1 Camelina sativa
TTTTTCATATTTCGTAGGTTGTTGAGAATGGTAGTCCCGCTGAGAGGAAAAACTGGTTTCCTGATATTGAACCATTTTTTAAGCTTCTTGGTTACGAAAACATCCCTCCATATCTAAAGGTCAGTGGCGTACTACTGCAGATTCTTCTCCTTATACTGTGGACTCACAAATGATATGTGGAATGCGTCTGGTATTGGTATCTGTATAACTTGTGTTCATGGTAACTTTATTTTTGTGCAGGGTGCTCTTAGAAAGACCATTGCTGCCTTTGTTTATGTCTTTCCAGAAATGAGGGACACTATCTGGGCTTTTCTTGAGCAGTATGATCTACCTGTTGTTGTGGGATCACAAGTTGGAAAGAGTGACCAACCTTCTCAGGTAAGTGCTTCAAGGGGATAGTTAGTAGTAGATATTTTAACTCTACTTCAAGGGGATATAGTTAGTAGTAGATATTTTAACTCTACTTCTTTAGTTAATATTTCTATTATTATTGAGAATTTATTATAATTTATGTTTCTGCATTTATTTTCTAAACATTTTGTACTTATGCGTTAAAGAGGGGCTGTCATGTTGCAAAGTTATCATTGTTTCGCTATTTAAAGCTGGTGTTAGTAACACAAAAACAAAGAAGATTATTTGTCTAATTCCTGCAACAACTTCATGTGATGAAAGTTTCCTTTTTCATTTATTTCGCTAAGACTCACATAACGCATTGTGCTATGTTCAGGATAGCTAAAACTTGTAATATCACGTGTTTTTTGATGCTGCTTTTACTTTTCCAGGTGGAGAGTATCTTTAGCGTATCTTTAAACCTAATGCCAAAATCCGTTTATATGCAGGTCTATGATATGCAGTTTGAGTTAAATGAAGTGGAAGCAAGGAGAGAACAATATCCTTCAACAATATCCTTCCTTAATCTTATAAACGCTCTGATTGCTGGAGAGAAAGATATGACTGATCGTGGGCGTAGGTAGTAGCCTTAGATTGTTGTATATCTCCATGACGCATTAGTCTTTGTATTTTCTTGGTCTAATGTTTATATGTATACTTTTGTAGATTTATTGGCATCTTCAGGTTTGTGTATGATCATGTATTCACCCCTTTTCCTCAGAGGGCATATTCAGATCCTTGTGAGAAGTGGCAGTTGGTTGTGGCATGCCTTCAACATTTTCACATGTAAAGTCCTGCTTCTGTGCTCTGTCTTGCGAGTTTTAGCAGAAATGATGACATGTTTCTACTTGTTTAACTTCCCTTAGTGTTCCTACCTTTTGTAAATTCCATCACTTTTTATTTAGGGCTCTAATAATGTTGAAGACTGGATTAACATTTTTCTGTATTTCACTTCAGGATCTTAAGCATGTATGACATTCAGGAGGAGGATCTTGATGGATTTACTGAGCATCCACAGTTTTTGGTGTCGGTTGAAACATCATCACTGCAAATGCAGCTACCAATTATAGAATTACTTAAAGTACTAACTTAACTTTTTGATTTATTTTTCTTGTTCCAAAGGCAATCCTCATCTCAAATAGGCATGCAGTATACAGTATATAATTTGTTCCACGTTTCTGTTTGTTTGTCAGGATTTCATGAGTGGGAAAGCTCTCTATAGGAACCTCATGGGTATCCTTCAAGTTGGAGTCAGTTCCATCATCAGCGAGCGATTGAGTAAAACTTATGGGAAGATCTTAGAAAAGGCTGTACAACTTTCTTTAGAAATCTTACTGCTCGTCTTCGAGAAGGATTTGCTTGTTTCCGATGTTTGGCGTCCGCTGTACCAGGTATTTGGCTGTTCTTAGGTGTATCTGAGCTTTGTTTTGTATATCGCCAAGTCGTTCAAACTCCTTAATATGTGGTAGAGATTGTTATATGTGAGAATGCAGTTATATAAGTTTTTTTCCTTACAGAGGACAACTTAGTAGTAACTTCAAAACATTAAACCATTCTTAGTAGTTAAGACATTATATAACTTAGACGTTAAACCATTCTTCAGAGATTGTTCATCTTCAGTTTTGAACGTGTATTATAGTAACTTCACAACATTATCGTCAAAAATTTAAGTAATCCTTTGTCTCAAATTAGAATCACATGCTATTTTTCTTATCCACGATTAATGTAGGTATCTTCTCGTGCACCATTCGATTTAGGTAAGTAACTTCATGTCAAAGATAAAGTATAGAAAGCGTAGGAAAATTTCTCTATTGTTGTTAATCATAAGCTACTAGACTAATAGCAACTAAATAGTATTCTTCCCTCCAACTTTAAGTTAATTTATTTTGACCAATATTGGGCTGTGTGGTGTAAAATGTGAAACTGGACTCTATTGTTAATTTGACTATTGCGTGGAAACTTTTGGTATTAGTGATAGTTTGAACAACAAGTTTTCCTATAAAGCACAATCAGCATGCCTTCCCTGATTTTGTGTTAAGGTACAAGATGGTCAATAATGTTAACTTTTGTTATTGCTGCAGCCTTTGGATATAATTCTCTCACAAGATCATAATCAAATTATTGCCTTGTTGGAGTATGTCAGATATGATTCTCTTCCTCAGATTCAGCGATCTTCAGTCAAAATCATGAACATTTTAAGGTGGTAACAAATTTCGTTTGAGACATCTCTGTAGTTTGTTTAACCACATGTAACTTATTTTCGCAGATAGCATTAGTAAATACCATTATAAACTGCTTTCAGCTGTTTGATCGCTTTCCTTCGCTTTGTATAATTAGTGTAACCTTATGTTTCGATATAATTTACATGGGTTTTAATTAATCATACGCTTGATAACAGTTCTCGTTTGGTTGGACTTGTTCCAATGCTGATCAAAATTGATGCTGCGAATTCCTTGATCGAGGATTATGCGGCCTGCCTTGAGGTACGACTTGAAGAGGGTGAAGTTGTAGAGAACAGTTGTGACGATCTGGGGGTCCTTATTATGCAGGTTAGTTTCATTATTTGACTGTTTAGCTTAATAGAATATCAAACTATGTGCACTATGGCTTGGGTCTTATATGCTGTCTTTCATCATGATTGATTCTTCCGTACCTCTAATATCATCTCAATGGTATGACTTTCACATTTGTAGCTTCTGGTTGATAATATCAACCGGCCTGCACCAAGTATCACACATTTGCTTCTTAAGTTTGACCTTGATGCCCCCGTGGAAGGGACAGTTTTGCAGCCTAAGTTTCACTACAGGTTTGATTAAAATTTGTATGCAGAATCTTATGTAGTTCTTTCAACCTATAATCTCATTTTTGCTTTGCAATCTGCAGTTGTTTGAAGGTCATTCTTGAAATGCTGGAGAAACTTCCAAACCCTGATATAAACTTCTTACTCTTTGAGTTTGGCTTTCAGGTGGGACATGCTGATGCCGGATGTTTTTTCAAACAAGTGAATTTCTGTTTGTTCTATTGTCTTACAGTAATTTTTTCTTTTTGCAGCTTTTGTGCGAGTTGAATTTGGATCCATTAACTAGTGGTCCAACCATGGATCTCTTGAGCAGCAAAAAATATCAGTTTTTTGTTCAGGTACGCCAGATATTGCTTCTCCTTATATGAAAACAATGCCATTTTTTACTTATTGGCTGCCTCATTCAAGTCACAAATAACACATTTTTTTACTCGTCCTTACTTTACTTTCTTATTATACTATGACATTTACTTTACTTTCTTATACTATGACATTGCAGCATCTTGATACGATCGGTGTTGCTACTCTTCCAAAAAGAACTGGCAGCCAGGCGCTCCGTATCAGTTCCCTTCATCAGGTACATATACCCTACTTCTTCTGTGTCAAGTGTATCCGACTCTGATTAGTTTCATGACAGAATCTAAGTGGGTTTACTCTCTGCTATCTAATATGTGTTCCTTAAACTGATCAAGTGACATGATCAATAATTTAACACAATGCTACATAGTCCTTTTTCCTATTGATTCCATAACTCATTTTCTCAATCTCTACCTTTCCCAGAGGGCATGGCTATTAAAGCTCCTAGCTATTGCATTGCATACTGGTTCTGGAAGCAGTTCAGCTCACCTAGAGGCATGTCAGAGCATACTTTCTCATCTTTTTGGGCGGGAGGTAACTGAAGCAGCGAATGAACTTTTTTCGTCCAGTACATATCCTCAGGATGGTCTTGATTATGCTGGAACTAGTTCAAACAGTAAAAGTAAGGTGAGTTTAGAAACACCTCTGTTTTATGTTCTACTATGCTTTGTGGCATATCCTAGTTTTGTCCCTATTCGTGCCTATGTTCTGCACAATTGATTTCTAGTTCGTATGTTTATTGCTGCCTGTTTAGCATTGGTCTAAGGTGTCTACCATTCTATTTTTGAAACCATCCATGCATGATACGAATAACTGTACTGACCCCACTCTTTCTAAAGTCAGAAGTATGTTGCCTTGCAAGGTGATGTGCACCACCTCTTAACAGTTTAATATCCTTGACCATTAAAAAATTAAGATGTCTCCTTCTTTTATGCTACATCATTTTATTTCACTATAAATCTGACAATGTTACAATTTTCATCATTACTTGCCTAGTTTAAAGTCGTTTCATGTGTGATGCTGTCTTACTTTTGTTTCTTTTTTGGGTTGAGTTCAGGCATTGGCTTTGCTTGAAATTCTTCAGTTTAGATCTCCTGATGCTTCAATGCAGCTTCCTCAAATTGTGTCAAGCCGAAAATATGACTCACTGGTAAGGCTTGGGGAATATGGAGCTTTGTTTCCGTTAAATTTATTGCTCTAAATATGGAGTTTAAAATTTCAGGTGGAGGACATACTTGGGAACCGTGATACCTCTGTTAGTGGCAGTATCTACTATTATTCTGAGCGTGGTGATCGGCTAATTGATTTATCTTCCTTCAGCAACAAACTCTGGCAGGTTTGTTCTTGTGATAATGGACACCAAATCTCCTCTCTAACAAACATTAATGTTTCTCCTGTAATTTGATATTTATAGTAATTCTATTGTTTGTTTAGAAACTACATTCTGGATTTCCCCTAGTGGAATGTTTTCCAAATGTTGCTGAGCTTAGTGAAGTTAAAGAGACAATCCAACAGCTGTTGAAATGGGGCTGGAAGTATAACCGCAACCTTGAGGAGCAAGCTGCCCAACTTCATATGTTAGCTGGCTGGTCTCAGATTGTTGAGGTTGATTGCTTTCTTAAAAAAATCAGATCAGCTTTAGTATCATGAGCGTGTGCCACTCCTTTATCATATCAAGTATTTATCGTTTGTGTTGTGTTTCATATATTCTTTGTTTTAGGTGGCTGCTTGCAGAAGAATATCTTCTCTTGATAATCGGCCTGACATTTTGTACCGGTGAGTACCTTTTGTACCAGATTTTAGTTGCTTGAGAAGCTTTTTGAACAGTGCATGACTTGTTCTTCTCTGGTCGTTGGCAGGATACTTGATGCCTCTCTTAGTGCTTCCGCGTCTCCAGATTGTTCATTAAAAATGGCGTTCGTACTTACTCAGGTGCATTTTAGCTGTTAAGTAACTTTTGTTGTAAAATGTGTTGTCTATGTACTAACTTTAGGTTTTTATAGGTTGCCCTTACCTGTATTGCCAAACTTCGTGATGATAGATTTTCATTTCAAGGGGCCTTGAGTTCTGACACCGTGACATGTCTAGATGTTATGATGGTCAAACATTTATCCACTGGTGCTTGCCACTCAGTTCTATTTAAACTTGTTATGGCAATTCTAAGGCATGAGTCATCTGAATCCTTGAGAAGACGGTATGGTTCGAAGTTCCATTGGTTGTATTTGTACTTTCGTATAATACAACATAAAGTTATATTCTGCCCAGCTTAATTAATTTCTACTTTTCTCGGTTGCTAACACATTTTCATTTCTTCATCAGCCAATATGCATTGCTTTTGAGCTATTTCCAGTACTGCCAGCATATGATTGCTCTGGATGTGCCAACATCAGTTGTGCAATTCTTGTTGCTTAATGAGCAAGATGGTGAAGATTTGGATATCCAGAAGGCATGTGTTTGCTAATTAACCTGAGGCTTATTATATTCAGACGATGAATTTTAATTTTTTTTTTTTTTTTTTT
>NC_025695.1:39370552-39381683 GCF_000633955.1 Camelina sativa
CAAGGAGCAGGCTGATCTTGCTCGTGCCAACTTTTTAATAATAAAGAAAGAAGCTCAGGGCATCTTGGATCTGGTAATTGTTACTTCTGTATTGAGATGTGCTATATTTATTTGAACAGTTTCACATTGCGAATACTAATTCCAGGTAATCAAGGATGCAAGTCAAGGCAGTGAATTTGGGAAAACAATATCACTCTATGTGCTGGAAGCTCTTGTTTGCATTGATCACGAGAGATTTTTCCTTAGTCAGCTTCAGAGCAGAGGTTTCATACGGTCTTGCCTTGGTAGCATTAGTAATATCTCCTACCAGGTAATTTTCCTGTGAATTTCTAGTGTGGTCATTGCTATGCATTTCCTTGTTGCACTTGTTGTAATTAGTGGTAATAAATTGATTTGGGTTTGACTGATAAACTAGCAAAAGTAGATTAAATTGTATTTGAGTCAATAATGCCCTTTCAGTGCATAGGAGTTCACAAATGCAAATGCGAGTGCACAGTATATTTATAGCAAGATGGTCAAAATAGAATCACAAACCTGTTAAATCTTCTTAACGAGCGGCATAATGTGTCCCATTAGCTGTTGGTTTGACTTTTTGATCCATATGAAAAGACTAGACACCGTATGTAACTCGTGTGTTTTATGCCCCATTACGTAGTAGGTATTGGGGATAATAATCTTCATATGCTGCTAGTTTACATACTTAAGAAACCTGATTTACATGTGGGTATTATAGTAGGTAGGTATTGGGGATTATATAATCTTCATATGCTGCTAGTTTACATACTTTAGAAACCTGATTTACATGTGGGTATTCTTATTTTGAGGACTTGACATTCATGCATGTGTATTTATCATATAATTGTTCCCAGGATGGAACACATTTGCTGGAGTCACAACAGCGAGCATGTACCTTAGAATCAGAACTGGCATTGCTACTTAGAATTAGTCACAAGTACGGAAAGTCTGGAGGCCAGGTTCTGTTCTCCATGGGTGCGCTGGAACACATTTCTTCTTGTAGAGCTATCAGCTTTAAGGTAATATATTATCTGTAGTTGTCAGGTTTTCTTTATGTGGCCTCAATATTTTATCTGCTTTTAATCCCAAAAGTGCCTTCCAGGGAAATATGAGACGGGTGGATATGAAAATTCAGAGTGATGTAGGATATGATGTGCAAAAGCAACGAACGATAATCACTGCTGTCCTAAGATTGGTGTTTGCTCTAACCTCATTGGTTGAGACCTCTGAATTTTTTGAGGTCAGCTGCGTTTCTTTAGATGACCTTTTCTTTATGTTCTTTTGGGTTGCTAATTTAACACTCTATTCCATATTGATTGGCCTGGTTTAGTAAGCATGAGTTGCCATTTATACAGTATCTTCCACATCGTTTAGGGACATTTTTAGACTTTGCAATTCTTATAATTTGACTTTTGATTTATTTGAGTTGTGTGAGAGTAATACAGACATTCTAGAATTGAATGACAGACACCTAGTTCACTTTTTTTGAAATTTGAAATTAGTATATTATTGCGCTTTTCTCTTTCACTAAAACTAATCTGTTGTTTGCGTCTCTTAGAAACTTGAATGATGTCACTGATTTTCTTTGCTAATTTTTACATCTTTGAGGCCTCTAACAAGTAGAAGTAGGAAATAAGGGAGTGTCTTCAAACGTTCCAACTTATATAAGTATAATCACTGGATGACATTTGCAATATGTTTGCAAGACATAACAATCAAATACTGAGACATTTGTAAAATTTTGGACAATTAGTATTGTTCTTATTCTGGGTGTCTGATCTTTATGATCTAGAATTGTTTTTCACCATTCTTTTCCTATTCATATCATTAGTGCAAGTCATTGTTGTTGATTTTTCTTGGTAACTGATTTTCTTTCTTCGTTTTTCACCTGGGCGTTTGATAGGGGAGGAATAAAATTGTTCGTGAAGTCGTTGAGTTTATCAAAGGACATCAATTTCTTTTTGACCAACTTCTTCGCGAAGACTTCACTCAAGCAGATGATTTATTGATGGAGCAAATTATTCTTGCAGTAGGAATATTGAGCAAGGTAATTCTTTGGCGAGCTATAACTTCTTAATTTTTTTGCTTCTCTTTTCGTAATTGCGTCCTCAAGAGGGCTCATGAAATCCCCCAAGCTATAGATGCGTTTTCTGGAAAGTGAGTTTGCTTGTTTTGTAGGTCTGGCCTTTTGAAGAGAACGATGGATATGGGTTTGTTCAAGGGCTTTTTGATATGATGAGCAAGCTTTTCATCGTCTCCCCCATTAAGTCGATATCATCGCAGGTAGGACAAGTAGTTCGGGTACATGGATGAGTATATAGTTTCTCATATGTTATTGGCAGATTGTCATCTAATCCTTGAATTCTTATATTCGTGGGGTTTCTCTTTTTTGTTTCTCATCTGGTGGACAGAAGGGATCAGAGCTCAAATTGTCTCAATTGCGGTTCAGCTTGACTTCTTACTTATATTTTCTGGTGACCAAAAATTCTCTGAGGTTACAGGTAATCTTGTAGCCATTTCCCTCAGTTTCTCCTGTCCACGTTTTCACTGTTCAGTTGTTTGAATGAACTACAAGTAAATACTAATGTCCTTTGTCCAAACGCCCACTCCTCCCCCCAGGTTTCAGATGATTCTTTTGATAGTTCCACTAAACTACGCCAACCGACGTTGCTGTTGCTTGCATCTCTTCTTTCACATGTGACCGACTCCCTCGAGAGAGCAGCAGAGAAAAAGTCATTACTTCTTCATAAGGTATATTATCCTAATTCCTACTGTTTACACGTTTCAGACTCTTCTTTCCAATTATATATATATATATTCGAAATTGCATGTATAATTGGCAGATTAGAGACATAAACGAGCTCTCTAGACAAGATGTAGATGCGATCATCACGATGTGTGATTGCCAAGAATATGTCACACCGTCCGACAACATACACAAAAGGTTAGTGAATTTCTTTCTTCTGCTAGCTCATGCGTGCATATACTAAAACAGAAGTGGGTTATTCACATAGAATTTGCCCACCTTTCGTCCTATCAAAGATTAGTAAGACGCTTGACCATTGTTTTTATTTGTTTGTGGCGTGTTACTTACCTCAGGAGATACATAGCTATGGTTGAAATGTGCCAAATTGTGGGTAACAGGGACCAGTTAATCACCTTGTTACTACAACTTGCTGAGCATGTACTAAATATTATCCTGATCCATCTCCAAGATAGGTATACAACTTTATCTTCAACAATTGATATCAAGGGAATAAATTTACAGTGTGTATACGGTTTGCTCTAGTGTTTTTGTGCTGAACACTTGACATCTGACATCTGCAGATCCGTTAGTTCAAATGAAAGGGGATCATATGGTTCAAAACCCCATCTACAACAAGATGTTACAGTTCTCTGTGGCAAATTGTCGCCTACCATAGAGAGGCTTGCATTACTAAATGAGGTAGCCTTCTCGATATACTAGAATTTTTCGATTATATGTGAATGCTGAAAGTGGAAGGTGGTGGTGACCCAACTTCTCTCTATCGCAGGGAAAAGTAGGACATAACCTGAAGGTGTTCCAGAGACTGGCAACGACTGTTAAAGAAATGGCCATCCAAAACTGTATATGATAGGCTTGTCAAGAAATGTATTCTGGTGGTTGAACAATTTTTAAGTGAAATGGCCAAATCTAAAATTTAGTGTGGGTTATATTGTATAACTGGTCTTAGGTACTTCAGTCACGACAAAATAGTACCACATGAATTCAGATGATACTTTGTCTGAGACTCTGGGGGTGATTGGGAAGCTTTCACTTGTTTATGGAAACGCTAACAAATTTTTATAAATTTACATGTTTGCCCTATTTATAGTCGCAAACACACAGCTGAAAGGGATAAATTGGTCAGAAAAAAATTTAAGAACTTTTTTCTTTTTGTCCCCAAAATAGAAAAGTTGGGAAGCTAACATTTTTTGGTGTATGATTACAGCTTGAGCCATGTCCAAAATGAATTTGTTTTTTACCCTTTTTGAAATTGGATTTTTGAAAGGTTACTTCACCAATTAATCCATTTTGCGAACAATTTTCTAGTCACGTACTGAAAATTGATTTTCTGGCTAATTATTCCCATTAACATACATAATAATTACTATAAGCTAAGGGGAGGTATTGGTTTAAGATTTAGAAAAAAATTTAATGATTTTATGTTCTTGCTGATTGTTAGAATCATAGAAAATTGAAAGTTAAAAATGAAGGATTCTAAGAGATTGTTTAAGAAGTTTTTTAAAATCTTGATGATTTGTTTTTTCTAATCTTGTAAAATCTTTCTATTTGATGAAAGAGTTTTCATGACTTTTGTTATGAAGGAAATGATATAAAATCCTAAACCAATAACATAAAATTTGAATTTATTAACAATCCAAGATTCTTTTGTTTTACTTGAATAACATAAAACTTTTAATGACTTTATAAAGCTCTTAATCCAATAACACTATATTTATCAAGATTTTAGATAACTTTTTACAAATCCACAACCAATAACACCAAATTTTTAAAGAGTTTTTAAAAGTTTTGATTGAATAACAACATATTTTACCTAACTTTTAAAGTCATTAAAATTCTTTCTAAATCCTAAACCAATACCTCCCCTAAGATGAAATCCAAAATCCATATTGTAAGAGTATAATGTACACAACAATGATCTATCGAATTACCAATTAAATTTGGCATGAAACATAGGGTTCCCACAATGTGAACATTCTACTTTCACCTCCAATTCATATCCAACATGCAATATAACTCTTTCATTGTCCAGTCGTAAAATGTTGATTAATTATATATCAAATCAAATGTTTGATGAATTTTAATAACTTCACCGGCCATCATTGGCTACTGTCCTATATATAATAATAGAAGAATGATTAATGTACACGTGGAAATAAAGTTAGATACATAGCAAACAAACAAAAAGAGTGTAATAAAAGAGATGGGACTAGACATTAGACATGAAAATCTTTGGACGAACGGCCGGACTGCTCATTTAGTCATGCCTTCAAATTGTTGCTTTTTAAAATTTACATTTCTTTTATGGCTTTATCAGTTGTGTAATTTTTCCCACATAAGGCGTGTGCTATCAATTCAACACGAACCCTTGGGGTAACTTTACAATCATTCTCGCATAAAACGTGTCATCAGATATTTTTTTTAGAGTTCGATACATTTTTACTTTACGCGACAAATCCAAGTGCACAGCTATATTGTTATAGTTATTGACATATTTATATTACTAACTAGACGATAATCCGTGCATGCTTTGTTGAATATGTAATTAATTATAAGCGAGCAAAATCGAATATTCCTTATCAAAAATATTCATCATCCAAATTAAACTATGATATTCTAGTAGATGAAGTCTTGATATATCTTTTAGACTCTCTTAAAGTCTCAATAAATCAATCGTACCATTCTCTAGCTACATTGTCCACACTCCATCCTTAATCTTCACTTATCACTTTTGTTCTTCTTTCACTAGGGATTTCGCTATAAAAAAAAAAAAAATAATCTGAAACAAGCTACAGGTAGGAAATGTTTTCGTGTTGATGAGAATATGAGATAGACGAGAAAGAGCCCAGCAATATACAAAGATGAGAAATTGAGAATATAAGTTTTGCTAGTAAATATGATTTGTGGTTTGGATACTTGATCAGTTATGTTATTGTCTCAGGTTTCTATCCAATTCAGTAGCATATGTGGGCTATATATTACTTTGTCTATCATATCTATTAGTCTAATTAATTAATTTTATTTGTATCTATCTAAACCTGGATATATAAAATCAATTAATTAGACTAATAGATATGATAGACAAAGTAATATATAGCCCATCAAGAAGCGAAAATTATACAAAAATTTCTTTATTCCCACTAATAATTAAAAAAAGAGGTTATTAATGTATATGTTATTTGAGGTTCTCGCCTATTTTTAGTTAGGTGCATACAAATAATTGAATCATACAATCAACTTAGCATTAAATAAAATGAAGATTGTATTTACCACCGACTGAAAATGTTATTAGGGTATCAAAATTCTGAAAATGACAGCATATATATAATATATCACAGTCACAAATAATTTATTTAATTTCTCTTTTCTTTGACAATACAGTCTCTTTCAACAATTTTGAGTTATTAGACATACTTTAAGCTAAAAAATAAAAGGAAAAATGATTGCAAGGTACATCAAGTATAGACCAACACATAGTCACACATACAAACAATATAAATGTTTTGTTAACTACATGAACTATTGTCATTAAAGACATCCATAAAAAAACATAGGTTATGTGTACAACACCATAAACATTCAACTTCGGTGTTTGATTGGCCGGAATCCAGCGTTGACCAGTGTTTACCGACGTTGACTATTGTTAACCGGCGTTGACCAGTATTGACCGGCGTTAACCAGAAAAAATATTCAAATTTTTTTTTCTTTTTTTCTTAAAAATAATATTTTTTTTGCTTTTATGTATTTTCGATAAATAAATAAAAAATATAAATGATTTGTATAATTTGTAAAAACAAAATATAACAGCAAAAAAAATACTAGAAAATTATATACCAATAAAAATAAAAAATTTTATGACAAACAAAATTTGTGGTATCTAGTAACTAATTTTGTTAATACAGAAAATATACCAAAATAATATAATATAACTATACCACCAAAATTTTATGTGTAGTAGATATTTTCATAAAACTATAACAAACATATACATTTTCCTTTTAAAAATTATTTTTTATTTTGTTATTTCAAAGGTAGGGGTTTTAAATATATATATTTTTTAACATATTTATAAGATTATGTCATTTGAAATATATCCAAGACATTGCCAACTATTTTGATTTTACAAAACCAACCTTTGATTTTACAAAATCAACTTTTTTTAATTATGTCTTTCATGTAAATAAATAGAATTTTTATTTTTTTTCTTCCTTTCTTTTTCTTATTAAAAACAAATAATTAGTTGGCAATGTCTTGCATATATTTTAAATGACATAATCTTATAAATAAGTAAAAAGAAAAAATAGTTAAAACCCCCACCTGTGAAAATACAAAATAAAAAATGATTTTCAAAGGAAAATATATATATATTTATTATAGTTTTATGAAAAAATCTACTACACATAAAATTTTTGGTGGTATAGTTTTATTATATTACTTTTGGTATATTTTCTGTATTAACAAAATTAGTTACTAGATATACCACATATTTTGTTTGTCATATAAGTTTTAATTTTTTTGGGTATATAGTTTTTTTGTATATTTATTGTCATATAAACTTTTCTTGTTATTTTTTTTTTGTAAATTATACAAATCATTTATCTTTTTATTTATTTATCAAAAATACATAAAAACAAAAAAAATATTATTTTTAGGAAAAAAGAAAAAAAAATTGAATATTTTTTCTGGTCAACGCTGGTCAACACTGGTCAACGCCGGTTAATATTGGTCAACGTCGGTAAACACTGATCAATGCCGGATTCTGGCCAACTACACACCGGAGTTGAATGTTTATGGTGTTGTACACATAACCTATGTTTGTTTATGGATGTCCTTATGTGATGACAATAATTCACGTAGATAACCAGACATTTATATTGTTTGTATCTGTAGCTAGCTCACAAATCATTTTTCCTAAATAAAACTCACATGTGTATGTAACTATTGTAACATATATGTATTGTGAAAAGACAAGAGGAATGGGAGTTATCAATGTGTGTGACAAGTGATAGCAGAAAAGCATGACCAAAAACTATTCAACAGTACATTAAAAAGAGTTCTCTCCAAGGGAAATCTAATATTTTTCTCCTGACATTATTTTCTAAACAAATGAATTGACAGAAAACGAAACAATATGTAACTTTCTATGTTTTAATTTATTGTTTTACCCGCATATTTTATATTTATGTACGTGAAAGCATAACATGAGTGTGCTGATTTTTAACAGTTTACATTTTCTAGACATTATACAAGTGCTGAAAAAAACAAGAACTAATACAAAGTGTATACTTAATGCATGAGTGAATAAACCCACAAAAATAAAAGTTATATGAGAGGTCTTCTTCGTTTTACACGTCTCTTTCTCGCCCATTTTAATTTAGCCTCTGCCTCATAATTCTCTTTATGAATGATTTATGTTGAAACTCTCGGGCCAAATAGGGGAAACATGAGCTTTTATCTCTCTAATATAGTACTTTTATTTAATTTTCTTTAAACTCTATAAAAGGAAGGAACAAACAAAGTACACGTCCACTTTTACCACCCTGGTATTACGTAGATTTTATTCCCTCGATCCGTGCATATGGAAGGAGGAGATTAAAACCAACCTATACATCCAATAACGATAGCAATAATTACGAACCCACAACGTAACAAGCTTTTTAAACAATTATGGGAAATGTATAAAACAATAATTAGGTAGTTGAAGAGACAAGACCAGAAAGAAACTCACGAAAAGCAGGCTTTTGTGTTTGTGTCGTGGACATGTAAATACTAATAAATCAAGGGAAAGAACAGAAGCTGTTGTCGTTGAACCCACTTCTGTCTACAAACTTCTCTTTTTCTTCTCCTCCCCCTTCCTAAATAAAGCAACACACCGTTATCTATTTAATGCTCAATAATTTGACAATTCTTATCTATCTTTGATTAATTCTTCTTAATCTATTATTATCTGAAATTGAAAATAATCACTTTTATAGAAGAAATAAAAACCTGAAGCTGTGCATGTGTGTGTAATATAGAATTATCCAATAGTGAGGGGAAGATAGGAGTAGTTGGTGGCATTGTATTGGTAAAAGACGTTCCTACGTCTGGGGATCCCATCTGTTAATCAAGAAGATATTTTAATTGAGATAAAAATCGATAACCGGTTTTTTGGGATACATGAAACTGGTTTACTGTTAACCGGACTAAGAGATAGTATGTAGATGAAGTACCTCGGATGTAAGTATGAGGCCATCAAGGTCGGAGTCATAGACCACCGGACTAGTAGAAGCTAGCTTCATCGACAGAAACTAATGATACAAAAGAAATTATTCATTATATATTTTATATTAATTAACCTAAAATGGTATAAGATTAATATATTTTAAAAATGCACCTCAACTTGATTCTGCAAGGTCTGAACATAATTTATAATCTCATCCAACATGAGGGCCTTCCCTGTTACCTAATCGTTTTCAAGTCACATTTGATTAAAAATATTTTCTAGACATATTATAAAATTCAATCATCAATTCCTAAATAAAAATAGCTTGTCTCTGGCTAACCTTATCACAGCCCGGAACAAGCTTTTGCAGAGTCCTCATCCGCTCACTTATCTTTTCTCTTCTCACCTTTATATGTACATTAAGCAAGTATTAATTAAAATGTCTTTTACTAAAACATGATTAATGAAGAAAAAAAGTTAGAGAGAATGACTAAAATACCCTCTCAGCAAGGCTGTGGCTATCAGTAGCTTGGCCTCTTCTAGCTCGAACGTGAATGTAATCTTTAGGAGGCTCTTCTTTGCTTCCTCTCTTCTCTTTGACTTCACTTCTCTGTATTTTTCTTTTTCTTCCCTCTACTCCTTCCTAATCCACAAAACACACCCCAACAATTATTAAAGTTTTTGTCTATTACAACCCTGTCATAGTGTCATACATGATCAGTACATTACAAGTTAATTTAACTCACCTTAGAGTTAGAATTGTTTTTGATCTTCCTCCGACGGACTTTACCATTAGTGGTGGTGGTCGATGGCCCATTGTTCAGCTGGTCGCAAGAAGAGGAGCTGGTGGTTGCGGTTTTGGTTGTGTTGGCCTGTTTCTTAAAACTATCGCTTTCGGTTTTGCCAACATTATACTCATCAAGAAAAGGGTACACGGAAGTGTCTTCGATTGTAGAAACGTTTGGTAGTGAATGGAGAATATTTTGATCGATTATACCAGTGATATCAACGGAGGAGTTAGGTGTAGGGAAGAGAAGAGGATCAAGAAGGGAATGAGGGTAGTTTTGGAAATAAGAGAAAGTTGCCATTTTAAGAGTGGAAGCTTCTGATTTCTTTATCTTTGTCGATAGAGAGAGTGTTTTGTGTGTGTGAGATGAAGGACTTGAAATGGTTTATATAAGCAATTGTTTTTGTATTCACTATTCAAAGAGACAAGGAGAAACAGAAGAAAAAATATTTTGGGGACCATTTAATTTGTACGTACATATATTGAAAATACCCTTTATTTGACAAGAAGATTTTATATTTTTGGACAAATTATTTGTCAAGAGATTATCACCACATTTGGGCGGGTAATTTCTGTTATGATACTATAGATAAAATACAAAGATTGTTTATTGAAGTAATTGCATTGAGTAACCATATGGAAGAGTAAAAAATATTAAAATTTAAGCAGATAATGATGATTTTTCAAAAATTAGATGACTAGATGATCATCTTTCATCATTAATTCTTAGACAAGTTCTTATTTTTTCAAATGCAAATTCATGGAATACTTGTCTATTTCTTTTTTCTTTTTTATTTAGGTAATGAATCCTTGTCTTCTTTTTTTTTTTCCAACTTTATTACTCTCTTCATATTATTTTATTGTGTTTTAAAATCTAGCCTTTTCTAGTCTTTATGTTCAAATTAAGTGATATTAATTTTAAGTAAGTTTAAAAATTTGGAGGTACTTTGTATTCTTCAGAGTTTTATGTTCTTGGTTAAATCGAAAAGATAATAAAACTTATAATTTATATACTGAATGACACCTTAAAAGGTTAATTAAAAAAATAATAATGATAATAAGAAGATACAAGTAATAAAACCATGTTGTAAAATTTAGTCAAATTAAACAAATGATGATCAATCATTTAGTTAGATTTTTTTTTTTTTTTAATTCTGATACTAAGAATTATAAGCTCATAACGTGAAAAGAATAAATGAATATAAGTACCAATTAAAAAGTTAATCAACAAAACCCATTAAATGTAAGAAAGAACGACCACGTGGTTGAACTTGATGAACATGTTTACTAAACCAATTTGATGCATTTGTGTTGACCAGCCAAAAGTAAGCATTCAAAACTTGTGTGGCCCTAAAAGAAC
>NC_025695.1:39383725-39390224 GCF_000633955.1 Camelina sativa
ATTACTCTCTTCATATTATTTTATTGTGTTTTAAAATCTAGCCTTTTCTAGTCTTTATGTTCAAATTAAGTGATATTAATTTTAAGTAAGTTTAAAAATTTGGAGGTACTTTGTATTCTTCAGAGTTTTATGTTCTTGGTTAAATCGAAAAGATAATAAAACTTATAATTTATATACTGAATGACACCTTAAAAGGTTAATTAAAAAAATAATAATGATAATAAGAAGATACAAGTAATAAAACCATGTTGTAAAATTTAGTCAAATTAAACAAATGATGATCAATCATTTAGTTAGATTTTTTTTTTTTTTTAATTCTGATACTAAGAATTATAAGCTCATAACGTGAAAAGAATAAATGAATATAAGTACCAATTAAAAAGTTAATCAACAAAACCCATTAAATGTAAGAAAGAACGACCACGTGGTTGAACTTGATGAACATGTTTACTAAACCAATTTGATGCATTTGTGTTGACCAGCCAAAAGTAAGCATTCAAAACTTGTGTGGCCCTAAAAGAACTATATTTAGAAGTAACCTAATGCAAAGGCTTGTTGTACCTCATAAGAGGGTCGGGCCTGTAACACATATACATCAAAAAGTTACTGTACAACAACAAGAAAGCAATTATATCAATCATATAGTTTAGATCTTTATATTACCTTGTGAGATTCCAAAACGTACCGCCACAGCTAAAGTCCAAAATATTACAGAACCAAGATCTATATGCACAGTTTAACTAATCGGACATAAAGACTAGATTTTAGATACTGTACTATTAAGATTTAAAAATGTAATGCCGCGTGATATATCTCATCAAATAATATGTATGTGGATACCGTAATACAAGTTTTTGTCTATTTATGTAAGAGAAAATAAAATAAAATGTTTTGTCCGTTTCCCATTTTGGATCGACATAGGAAATTTCCTTTTCATAAAAGACAAAAGAAAAGATAAAAATAAAAAATTTGTAAATAAGGTGTGAAGTCCAATCCCATGATACCGTTGGGTATACAAAGAAGACAAATAATCATAAATACCCTTTTTGTTTCGATATAATCGGGGTACTCTTCAAGAAAAATAAAAATCGGACACTTTTACGATAAAGAAAAATACGTTATAATTATCCTCTCAAATTTATCGGCGACTATGTTCTTAATTATGTAGACTATATTTAGTACTATTATTTTTTACATTTTCTTCTAATTGTTGCAATGAGACATATAATTTATAATAATATAATGCGAATCTATAATTATCAATTGTAAGTTTGTAACAAAAATAAAGTTAAGTTATACATTCTTTCAAAGAGTATTGTATTCGTCAATAAATGTTGCAAAATATATACAAATCAAATTTGTAGTGTAGTTCATTTTTCTACCAAATGCATCTAAATATATATATGGTTGTATGGGATTTATGGAGTTTATATTATGATGTACACTATGCATGGTTGTATTGTATTTGACATGTTTTTCACGTCAAAGGTCCGCAAGAGGCTTGTAAATTAATAAATATGATAGACATCATCATGATTCATGCATGTTAATACCATCCGGATGAGGAAATTAAACATTTATTGGCATCATACTTTTTTCACCAATATCTCCTTCTTTCTGCCTTTTTTTTCTTTTTTTTTGAAATGAATGTAAAATTTATTCAACCAAAAAAAGCCTTGTTCACATTATAGCATCCTTTAACTAAATATGCTGAAAAGTGAAAACAAGGCAAAGTAATTGAAATTCAGAGCAAGTATAGCTTTTGATCTTGAGCCAAACCACAAAACAACCCATTCTGATATATGCTTCTTCGAGCCATGCTTTTGAAGGGAGAGTAATTTGTTCCTCACCGTTAGATCAATGTCTTTAATGAGGTTTGTCGAAGAGCTTGTGGCCTGAAACACATACTTCACTATGAATTGAAGCGTATTAGATATATAGAGCTAGTTTGGCCAGTGAGAATGGTAAAGAATATACTAAAGTCCGAGGTGTAGTTATTTTGTAGAAGTCCCCCGACCAGCTTCTTTTTCGAATCAAGTACTTTGCACAAAACCTTTATTCTTTATCCAACGCATTTAATAAGCGGCTCGCTGATCTATTATTTGTACTACTCTTTTGAATATTCAAAATTACATTTTAATCATAAAAAAGGTACACGAGACCAGTTACTGAAGAACGATTTGAAAAATGAATTTGAAGTGTCATATCTTTCCTCCATTAATTAAACATTTGTTACTTGACCAATTTACTCGTTCAAATTTTTTTTTTTACTTACACGTCTCGATGAAATGCTATTAAGAATAAAACTTTGTACAACAATTTGCATGTCTGTATTCACTTCAGTCGGATCACTATGATCGAACTGTTTATGCTAAATAAAAAAGAAACCAACCTAGAGATAGACTAACGTACATTTCAATATACGATATATATATATACATAGAGAGGTCTCCATCCGCATGATACGAGAGATAACATTTACTAAATCAAATATCATCGCCTACAATGCAATAAAATAACTAAAAGACATTTGTTAAAATTAAAACTGATAAGAGTTTTGTAATGGTACGACTCCTCCTTTGTTTTTTCCATTCATATCACGAATCTATGCAAAATCTACGAAGATCTAATAGTACCTGTGCAACTGGCACTAGCTAGGTTCCACTATGTGACATCGCTTTCCTCTACACTAATACCAAATTCATTATGAAACGTGTTCTCTTAATAACATGTTATATCAATTTCAGTTTTCCTTAAGCTAGCTAGGTTCCAATATGATTAGCAATGTATTCTATTGGATTTTGACTTTAATTTTTTTAGTTATGGATAAGTGTTGTTGTAATAATCTAAACTATTGTCTGTTAACGTATTTGAGTACCCCTTTTCGACAGCAATAGTCCAATTTTATTATATCTAATTTGGGTATTCAAAATTTGTTTTAGTTAACATGATCACTATACGTGTCAACAACTGTTAAATCTATCCATCAAATTTCTTAATTACACATATAAAAAACGAACAAATTTCCGTTCTAAAAAATAATTAAACATATTTAGATATGTATATATAAAATTCTTTTTATTTTTTTCTTAACCAAAAAGAAAAACTAACGAAAAAAAAAAGAATTGCATGTATAAAATGTTATTATAAATATTAATAATTGTTAAAGGATGTATAAAATGTGTATAATGTTGTATATTATTTGTATAGGGTTTATATAAGAAAATCAAAAATACAGATTAAAAGTGATAATTTTGAGAAAAAAATTCTTAAATTGAGTATCATGGATAGAGCCACCATTATCAAATATTAAAAAAAAAACAGAAATTAGTACTCCCTCTCCCTCTGTTTCACAAAAAATGTTATTCTAGAGTTTTTTCTTTGTTTCACAAAGACTATCACTTTATATATAGAGATGTTATTTTCTACATCAAATTTTCTAATTTACCCCTAACCTAAAGCTCTTTTTATTAAATTCCAATGATAAATAATTCATTAAATAAAGGTATATATGTATAATTCAAGTTTTTCTTAATCTGTGTGCAATGTGTCAAAATAACACTCTTTTGTGAAACAGGGAATATTGTATTTATTAAATAGAGAATATATCTTAAACCTTTTTCTTAATGAAATACTTCTTTTTGTAACTAAGCTTGCAGTGAATTATTTCATATCGCTCTCAGAGAGACCCTTGAGGATTTGAATAGTTTCTTTGCATCTTGAGAAGGCGATCAGACTCATCGGTTGATACTTTCTCTACGGGAATACCAGTCCACGAAGATACAGTGTGTTGGATGTCTGACTCCGTGACCATAGGACCTTCCTCACCGGTTTCACTCTCTGCTTTGGTCATCTCCTTTCCCTTTGCTTTGATAGCAGATACCTCCGCTGTAAGTTCAATTTCTCTATCCCGAAGTGCCCCAGCCTGAAACAAAAATATACATTTCGTAGACATCTTATTGTCCCTTAAATTGACAAAGAAACGTTATATAATGAGTGAAATACAAACGATATGTACCTTCTCAAAGTCTTGGCCACGGACAGCTTCATTCTTCTCCTTTCTTATCTGCCTAAGCTCTTTCTCAAGCTCCCAAGCTTCCTCCGGGACCTGCATAAACAATCATGTTAAACAATGATCAAACAATATAAATGGTAACTAAAAGACACCTAGCATGTGATTCCACCACACCTGTGCATGACGAAGTTGAACCTGAGAACCAGCTTCATCGATCAAGTCAATTGCCTTGTCAGCAAGGAAACGATCACTGGAATCAAAGGAGAGAATCAGATGTAAGTAATACTAATGACACCCTTGCATAAACTATAACGAGTGATGTGCGAGAACAGCCACCTTATATACTGGTATGACAACTGAGCAGCTGCTACTAAAGAATCGTCAGTGTAACGAAGCTTGTGGTGAATTTCATATCGCTCTCGCAGTCCCTTAAGGATTTGAATAGTTTCATCCACGGTAGGTTCAGGTACTTTCACTGGCTGGAATCTTCTTTCCAATGCAGGGTCTTTCTCAATGTGCTTTCTGTATTCATCTAACGTTGTCGCTCCAATGCACTGCAATGGTTAAACAATAGTTAAATTACTGATGATAATTACAAAAACTCAGAGCATTGTCATGTAAAACAGATCAAAAAGAATAATGTACCTGCATGTCACCTCTAGCGAGAGCTGGTTTCAAAATGTTAGCTGCATCAATTGCACCTTCCGCTGCTCCAGCCCCAATCAAAGTATGCACTTCATCGATAAACAAGATTATCTCGTCGCTCTGTCTAATTTCCTCCATAAGCTTTTTTAATCTCTCTTCAAACTCTCCACGATATTTTGTTCCAGCAACTAGAAGACCCATGTCAAGTGTTATAACCTGAAGTCAAACAAAAAGAAAACGCAAGAACCATCAGATCACTGTTGCATTACCCAGCATGATCGCAGGGAATTAAGGGTGACTCTAAGCTCTGAAGTACATTTTTCATATTATTATGGTAAGGAAAACGAATCAGCTCTACACAAACCAAACAATATAGCAAACTTTTCAACAAGACTGAGAACAAACAAACATCATGCTTGCTTACCTTCTTCCCTTCAATGGTTTCAGGAACATCTCCACTGGCAATACGTTGCGCAAGTCCTTCAGCAATAGCTGTCTTACCAACACCAGGTTCTCCAATAAGACAAGGGTTGTTCTTGGTTCTCCTGCCAAGAATTTGCACCACACGTTCTACTTGCGGCTGCCTTCCAACAACTGGGTCCAATTTACCCTGAGGTCAAAACAAAAGATTATGATTTTAAGTCTCAACTGATCTTTGCCTCTTCAAGAGAATCTCATACGGTCAGGTTAACAAATAACTACCTCCTCAGCCAGTTTCGTCAAGTTTGTCCCGTACTCTTCAAGGGTTGGCATCTTATTGTTACTGCTTCCTCCCCCAACGTTAGCAGTTACCTCATTGTTCTCACCCACCATGTGTATCACCTATAACAATCCAATTCAATTAACTTAGATTTTTCATAATATAAATTTCAAAAAGATTAGTTTATCACATAAGATGACTACTTTACCTGAGTGCGAATATTACTAGGATCAGCACCTAACTTTTCAAGGACACGAACTGCAACACTTTCACCTTCACGTAGCAACCCAAGCAGAAGGTGCTCGGATGCAATATAGTTGTGACCTGATAATTCACACAGGTAATTAACACAAGGGAATATGTACCGTACATAACAAGCAATCCACATAGAGACTCTAGACTAAAGCAAAAGACTGGCTATATTGAGGAAGGGAGTAGTTGTAGTTACCAAGTTGGCGAGCTTCCTCTAGAGTGAGTTCAAGAACATGCTTGGCACGAGGAGTGAATGGGATCTCAACAGCAACAAAGCCACTGCCCCTTCCAATAATCTTCTCAACCTCCACACGTGCATCTTTTAGGTTAATCCCCATGGATTTCAAAACTTTAGCAGCAATACCAGTACCTTCACCAATGAGACCTAGANAATGTTGCGCAAGTCCTTCAGCAATAGCTGTCTTACCAACACCAGGTTCTCCAATAAGACAAGGGTTGTTCTTGGTTCTCCTGCCAAGAATTTGCACCACACGTTCTATTTGCGGCTGCCTTCCAACAACTGGGTCCAATTTACCCTGAGGTCAAAACAAAAGATTATGATTTTAAGTCTCAATTGATCTTTGCCTCTTCAAGAGAATCTCATACGTTCAGGTTAACAAATAACTACCTCCTCAGCCAGTTTCGTCAAGTTTGTCCCGTACTCTTCAAGGGTTGGCATCTTATTGTTACTGCTTCCTCCCCCAACGTTAGCGGTTACCTCATTGTTCTCACCCACCATGCGTATCACCTAGCCATCCAATTCAATTAAGTTAGATTTTTTTAATATAAATTTCAAAAACATATAAAGAACAAAACTTGAAAATATCAGTTTATTAAATAAGATGACTGCTTTACCTGAGTGCGAATATTACTAGGATCAGCACCTA
>NC_025695.1:39391892-39395934 GCF_000633955.1 Camelina sativa
GTACTCTTCAAGGGTTGGCATCTTATTGTTACTGCTTCCTCCCCCAACGTTAGCAGTTACCTCATTGTTCTCACCCACCATGTGTATCACCTATAACAATCCAATTCAATTAACTTAGATTTTTCATAATATAAATTTCAAAAAGATTAGTTTATCACATAAGATGACTACTTTACCTGAGTGCGAATATTACTAGGATCAGCACCTAACTTTTCAAGGACACGAACTGCAACACTTTCACCTTCACGTAGCAACCCAAGCAGAAGGTGCTCGGATGCAATATAGTTGTGACCTGATAATTCACACAGGTAATTAACACAAGGGAATATGTACCGTACATAACAAGCAATCCACATAGAGACTCTAGACTAAAGCAAAAGACTGGCTATATTGAGGAAGGGAGTAGTTGTAGTTACCAAGTTGGCGAGCTTCCTCTAGAGTGAGTTCAAGAACATGCTTGGCACGAGGAGTGAATGGGATCTCAACAGCAACAAAGCCACTGCCCCTTCCAATAATCTTCTCAACCTCCACACGTGCATCTTTTAGGTTAATCCCCATGGATTTCAAAACTTTAGCAGCAATTCCAGTACCTTCACCAATGAGACCTAGAAGAATTTGTTCAGTTCCCATAAAATTGTGGCCAAGTCTTCTGGCTTCCTCCTGAGCAAGCATAATAACTTTGATAGCCTTCTCAGTGAATCTTTCAAACATTGCTTTTGGGACACACAGGCCGGCTTTCCCCTTCGAATGGAAACCTAGACGGGGTTTTCCGAAAATGTCAAAGGCATTTCTCCCACGTAATCCCGAAAATTGTTGCATACTTGGAATGACAGAGATGAGGATCTGTTGTCTTTTCTCAAATACAAGTGGTGAGCGAAGATTTCTTCTAAAAAAACCCTAATACATTACACCCCGCTAACTCTTTCTCGTCGATTTAGATATATGGAATGCTTTCACTCCGGTTTGGTAAGTTGAAATTAGTATCATTTTCTATAGGCCCATTGACCAATTGTCGGTTACATTCACCGCCCCTCCTCTTTATCAGGGAGAAAGCAGAAACAGAAGGAAAAAAGCAGACTATTTTTTCAGGATTTGGTATGTTCAACATATAATTTTTCATTTCTCTTAGGTCTTCTTCATGGCCTTGTTACGGTTTGACCGATACCATAGGTAATTCTTTGTTTCCATCTTAATCCTAAACACTCTTTGGAGTTTGAAACCCAAAATATAAACGCTCCTCTTGGAACCAAAGAAAAGTCCTTAAAAAGCATTGAACAAGAAGCTACACAATGTCATCTATACATTACATTTTTTTTTTATATATTTAGAAAATGTATATTAAGAAAGCCCCCTCCCAAATTCTCTTGCCATAATTCATTTAGGGGCTAAAGCAAAAGAAGAGAAACGCACTTTTGCCATTTTTATTCAAGCAACGGGGAGAGAATCTTCCTGCTCCTCCAAGGATGTAGTGGGAGTTCCACTTCCACCATTCAGCACAGTTACGGTACCTTCAGCGTCAACGTCCACAATCACTGAGTCTCCTTCTTTGATCTCTCTCGCTAGCATTTTCTCTGCCATGCTATCCTCTAACAGCCTCATGATGGCTCTTCTCAACGGTCTCGCTCCATAGCTAGGGTTGTAACCTTCGTCTACTACTCTCTCTTTGAACCTCTCAGTCACCTGAAGCTCAATCTCTTTCTTCTTCAGTCTCTCGAACACTTCCTTCAACAGGATGTCAGCAATTTCTTTCACTTCCAGTTTTGTTAGCTGTCTGAACACGATCATCTCGTCTAGCCTGTTCAGGAACTCTGGTCTGAAGTACTGCTTCAGCTCCTCTGTTACAAGGCTCTTGATTCTGTTGTAACTGCTGTCTTTCTCGTCGTAGTCCAAGTCGAACCCAATACGTCTTCCTCCTTTCTCGATCACGCTACTTCCAACGTTCGATGTCATGATGAGAAGTGTGTTTTTGAAGTCAACTGTTCTTCCTTTGCTGTCTGTTAATCTACCATCTTCAAGGATTTGAAGCATCATGTTGAAAACATCTGGATGGGCTTTCTCGATCTCGTCGAACAGAACGACTGTGTAAGGGCGACGTCTAACCGCTTCTGTTAGCTGACCTCCTTCAGTGTATCCGACGTATCCAGGAGGTGAACCGATGAGTTTGGAGACAGTGTGCCTCTCCATGAACTCACTCATATCTAGACGAATCATGGCTTCTTCAGAACCAAAGTAGTAAGCTGCCAAAGCTTTGGCAAGCTCGGATTTCCCAACACCGGTTGGACCTGAGAATATGAAACTAGCGATCGGACGGTTAGGGTTCTTGAGTCCAACACGTGCACGGCGAATGGCTCGGCTTATGGCTTTGACAGCTTCATCTTGGCCTATGATACGTTTGTGGAGGGTTTCTTCCATCTTGAGAAGGCGATCAGACTCATCAGTTGATACTTTCTCTACGGGAATACCAGTCCATGAAGATACAATGTGTTGGATGTCTGACTCCGTGACCATAGGACCTTCCTCACCGGTCTCACTCTCTGCTTTGCTCATCTCCTTTCCTTTTGCTTGGATAGCAGATACCTCAGCTCTAAGTTCAATTTCTCTATCCCGAAGTGTCCCAGCCTGAAACGAAAATGTTTTACATCTCATAAGACATCTTATTGTCCCCTAAATTGACAAAGAAACGTAACAAACGTTATATAAATGAATTAATAGAAACGATATGTACCTTCTCAAAATCTTGGCCACGGACAGCTTCATTCTTCTCTTTTGTTATCTGCCTAAGCTCCTTCTCGAGCTCCCTAGCTTCCTCCGGGACCTGCATAAACAATCATGTTAAACAATGATCTAACATTGAGAATGGTAACTAACAGACTCCTGGCATGTGATTCCACCACACCTGTGCATGACGAAGTCGAACCCGAGAACCAGCTTCATCGATCAAGTCAATTGCTTTGTCAGGAAGGAAACGATCACTGGAATCAAAGGAGAGTCAGATGTACGTAATACTAATGACACCCTTGCAAAAACTTTAACAAGTAATCTGCGAGAACACCCACCTTATATACTGGTATGACAATTGAGCAGCTGCTACTAAAGAATCGTCAGTGTAACGAAGCTTGTGGTGAATTTCATATCGCTCTCGCAGTCCCTTAAGGATTTGAATAGTTTCATCCACGGTAGGTTCAGGTACTTTCACTGGCTGGAATCTTCTTTCCAACGCAGGGTCTTTCTCAATGTGCTTTCGGTATTCATCTAATGTTGTCGCTCCAATGCACTGTCATGATTATAGAATAGTTAAATTAACAATGATAAATTACAAAAACTGTAGAGCACTGTCATGTAAAAGTAAAACGGACCACAAGGAATAATTACCTGCAATTCACCTCTAGCGAGAGCTGGTTTCAAAATGTTAGCTGCATCAATTGCACCTTCCGCTGCTCCAGCCCCAATCAAAGTATGCACTTCATCGATAAACAAGATTATCTCGTCGCTCTGTCTAATTTCCTCCATAAGCTTTTTTAATCTCTCTTCAAACTCTCCACGATATTTTGTTCCAGCAACTAGAAGACCCATGTCAAGTGTTATAACCTGAAGTCAAACAAAAAGAAAACGCAAGAACCATCAGATCACTGTTGCATTACCTAGCATGATCGCCAGGGAATTAAGGGTGACTCTAAGCTCTGAAGTACATTTTTCATATTATTATGGTAAGGAAAACAAATCAGCTCTACACAAACCAAACAATATAGCATATTATTCACTGGATACAGTCTCTACATATATTCTTTCGTACACAATTTTTGCAGCAACATCATGTTGTTTTGACCCTTTTGGCATGGAAAGAATCACAACTAACCCAGAAAATTGGAGTGTGTGACTCATGAAATGTGCGCATAATGAACCAGTATGCAATAAACGGAAAATTAAAGTCCACTAGATAAGACTGGATCTCATACTGACTCATAACTGTTGATTTATATAAATCGCAAACTTTCCAACAAGACTGAGAACAAACAAACATCATGCTTGCTTACCTTCTTCC
>NC_025695.1:39395994-39399568 GCF_000633955.1 Camelina sativa
AACTCTGGTCTGAAGTACTGCTTCAGCTCCTCTGTTACAAGGCTCTTGATTCTGTTGTAACTGCTGTCTTTCTCATCGTAGTCCAAGTCGAACCCAATACGCCTTCCTCCTTTCTCGATCACGCTACTTCCAACGTTCGATGTCATGATGAGAAGTGTGTTTTTGAAGTCAACTGTTCTTCCTTTGCTGTCTGTTAGTCTACCATCTTCAAGGATTTGAAGCATCATGTTGAAAACATCTGGATGAGCTTTCTCGATCTCGTCGAACAGAACAACTGTGTAAGGGCGACGTCTAACCGCTTCTGTTAGCTGACCTCCTTCAGTGTATCCGACGTATCCAGGAGGTGAACCGATGAGTTTGGAGACAGTGTGCCTCTCCATGAACTCACTCATATCTAGACGAATCATGGCTTCTTCAGAACCAAAGTAGTAAGCTGCCAAAGCTTTGGCAAGCTCGGATTTCCCAACACCGGTTGGACCTGAGAATATGAAACTAGCGATCGGACGGTTAGGGTTCTTGAGTCCAACACGTGCACGGCGAATGGCTCGGCTTATGGCTTTGACAGCTTCATCTTGGCCTATGATACGTTTGTGGAGGGTTTCTTCCATCTTGAGAAGGCGATCAGACTCATCAGTTGATACTTTCTCTACGGGAATACCAGTCCATGAAGATACAATGTGTTGGATGTCTGACTCCGTGACCATAGGACCTTCCTCACCGGTCTCACTCTCTGCTTTGCTCATTTCCTTTCCTTTTGCTTGGATAGCAGATACCTCAGCTCTAAGCTCAATTTCTCTATCCCTAAGTGTCCCAGCCTGAAACAAAAATTTACATCTCATAAGACATCTTATTGTCCCCTAAATTGACAAAGAAAACGTTATATAATGAACTAATACAAACCAATATGTACCTTCTCAAAGTCTTGGCCACGGACAGCTTCATTCTTCTCCTTTGTTATCTGCCTAAGCTCCTTCTCAAGCTCCCTAGCTTCCTCCGGGACCTGCATAAATAATCATGTTAAACAATGATCTAACATTGAAAATGGTAACTAACAAACTCCTGGCATGTGATTCCACCACACCTGTGCATGACGAAGTCGAACCCGAGAACCAGCTTCATCGATCAAGTCAATTGCCTTGTCAGGAAGGAAACGATCACTGGAATCAAAGGAGAGTCAGATGTAAGTAATATTTATGACACCCATACATAAACTTTAACAAGTAATCTGCGAGAACAGCCACCTTATATACTGGTATGACAACTGAGCAGCTGCTACTAAAGAATCGTCAGTGTAACGAAGCTTGTGGTGAATTTCATATCGCTCTCGCAGACCCTTAAGGATTTGAATAGTTTCATCCACTGTAGGTTCAGGTACTTTAACTGGCTGGAATCTTCTTTCCAACGCAGGGTCTTTCTCAATGTGCTTTCGGTATTCATCTAATGTTGTCGCTCCAATGCACTGTCATGATTATAGAATAGTTAAATTAACAATGATAAATTACAAAAACTGTAGAGCACTGTCATGTAAAAGTAAAACGGACCACAAGGAATAATTACCTGCAATTCACCTCTAGCGAGAGCTGGTTTCAAAATGTTAGCTGCATCAATTGCACCTTCCGCTGCTCCAGCCCCAATCAAAGTATGCACTTCATCGATAAACAAGATTATCTCGTCGCTCTGTCTAATTTCCTCCATAAGCTTTTTTAATCTCTCTTCAAACTCTCCACGATATTTTGTTCCAGCAACTAGAAGACCCATGTCAAGTGTTATAACCTGAAGTCAAACAAAAAGAAAACGCAAGAACCATCAGATCACTGTTGCATTACCTAGCATGATCGCCAGGGAATTAAGGGTGACTCTAAGCTCTGAAGTACATTTTTCATATTATTATGGTAAGGAAAACAAATCAGCTCTACACAAACCAAACAATATAGCATATTATTCACTGGATACAGTCTCTACATATATTCTTTCGTACACAATTTTTGCAGCAACATCATGTTGTTTTGACCCTTTTGGCATGGAAAGAATCACAACTAACCCAGAAAATTGGAGTGTGTGACTCATGAAATGTGCGCATAATGAACCAGTATGCAATAAACGGAAAATTAAAGTCCACTAGATAAGACTGGATCTCATACTGACTCATAACTGTTGATTTATATAAATCGCAAACTTTCCAACAAGACTGAGAACAAACAAACATCATGCTTGCTTACCTTCTTCCCTTCAATGGTTTCAGGAACATCTCCACTGGCAATACGTTGCGCAAGTCCTTCAGCAATAGCTGTCTTACCAACACCAGGTTCTCCAATAAGACAAGGGTTGTTCTTGGTTCTCCTGCCAAGAATTTGCACCACACGTTCTATTTGCGGCTGCCTTCCAACAACTGGGTCCAATTTACCCTGAGGTCAAAACAAAAGATTATGATTTTAAGTCTCAACTGATCTTTGCCTCTTCAAGAGAATCTCATACGGTCAGGTTAACAAATAACTACCTCCTCAGCCAGTTTCGTCAAGTTTGTCCCGTACTCTTCAAGGGTTGGCATCTTATTGTTACTGCTTCCTCCCCCAACGTTAGCGGTTACCTCATTGTTCTCACCCACCATGCGTATCACCTAGCCATCCAATTCAATTAAGTTAGATTTTTTTAATATAAATTTCAAAAACATATAAAGAACAAAACTTGAAAATATCAGTTTATTAAATAAGATGACTGCTTTACCTGAGTGCGAATATTACTAGGATCAGCACCTAAATTCTCAAGGACTCTAGCTGCAACACCTTCACCTTCACGTAGCAACCCAAGCAGAAGGTGCTCGGATCCAATGTAGTTGTGACCTGATATTCAACACAAGTAATTAACACAAGGGAAGCTGGACAAAAAACAAGTTGAGAAAGGTATCTAAAGTATAAATAAAATATTCTATGCCCCACTCTTCACTAAGCCGGGAAAATAATACTTAACTATACACAATCAACACAGTGGATAATAATACACTTCACAATCAATCCACATAGAGACTCCAGAGTAAAGCAAAAGACTTGTTGTAGAGGAAGGGTGTTAACAACTTACCAAGTTGGCGAGCTTCCTCTAGTGAGAGTTCAAGAACACGCTTGGCACGAGGAGTGAAAGGGATCTCAACAGCAACAAAGCCACTGCCCCTTCCAATAATCTTCTCAACCTCCACACGTGCATCTTTTAGGTTAATCCCCATAGATTTCAAAACTTTAGCAGCAATACCAGTACCTTCACCAATGAGACCAAGAAGAATTTGTTCGGTTCCCACAAAATTGTGGCCTAGTCTTCTAGCTTCCTCCTGAGCAAGCATAATAACTTTGATAGCCTTCTCAGTAAATCTTTCAAACATTGCTTTCACGGTACACCGGCTCGCTTTCCCCTTGGGCACATTCATTGCCTGCCGCACCTTCGAATGGAAACCTTGACGGGTACTTCCTAGAGTATCTAAGGCATTTCTCCCACGTAATCCCATAAACCCTTGCATTCTTGAGCCAGACACTTGTAGCTGACTACACATCATTTTGACCGATCTTCTCGATCTACCAGAACCACG
>NC_025695.1:39400304-39417723 GCF_000633955.1 Camelina sativa
TCACGGTACACCGGCTCGCTTTCCCCTTGGGCACATTCATTGCCTGCCGCACCTTCGAATGGAAACCTTGACGGGTACTTCCTAGAGTATCTAAGGCATTTCTCCCACGTAATCCCATAAACCCTTGCATTCTTGAGCCAGACACTTGTAGCTGACTACACATCATTTTGACCGATCTTCTCGATCTACCAGAACCACGAGAGGGGACATTCCTCTGGTAACAGGCCAAAGACGGTGGAGTAGATTGAGCCAGCACCCTTGTGGCCATAGCCATGACTTCCTACATCATCAAAGAAAAATTTCAACGATTAAAAAAAGGAGAGTTTAGTAAACAATCCAATCACTCTACCTGAAGAAACAGCTACACTCATAAAACTGTTACCAAATGAAGCTCAAGACTTCAAAAGAACAATTCAGACAAAATACAAAAGATTTACAAACAATAAAATCGAAACAAGACTTCAAATATAAGAACCACCACTTATGAAGCTGAACAAGATAAAGCTTGGAATCGATTAACAAAAAGCTGATAAAATAAAAGATAAGTGAGCTCCCAAACACAAGTATAAGCTCAGAAAGTTAAAAATTCAACTTAGCTCCGATCAAACGAAAGCTGACTAAGAAGACGGAGACAAAGCGAAACACTACACAGAAATGAACAAATGAGAATTGACTTTTCTTTTACAAAGAAAAAACAAAACCTCCACGAAATTCACGATCTGAAACCTCATAAATCGCACAAATTCGAACTAAAACACACAAACAAGTAAAAAACACAAAACCCTAGCTTTTCCAACAAATACAGCTTCAAGAACAAACATCACAGAACCAACACAAGAAACCACTCCGAAAGAATTCGAATACAGAGATTAAGTGAGAAGAAAAGAAAAACTCACCGAGCTCGATTGAAGCGTAACACAGGATCAAAATGAGAAAGGTCCAAGAAGAACGAAGAAGAAGAAGAAGAACGAAGAAGAGAGAGAAATGAAAAAAAAAACAGATGGATATGGTGTGTTGTGTGCTTTGATTTTTTTTCTTTCTTTTCACCCTCCCTTATCTCTCTCTCTCTCTCCGGTCCGATTCTTTTTTTTTTTTCTATACGGTGCGAGTCTATATAACACTTGTTCGGTGCACCAGCGTACACGCTATTAATACTTCTACTACGCTCAGCTAAAACAAAATATCATACGTGGTTAACCGACTTACTTAACCATTCGGTTTACGTAATCAACTAACCGACCAGTAATTGAATAGTTTAACTCGGTATTTGACCAGTTTTTAATGAATTTTCATGACATTAGTGGATGGAAGTTGTTAATTCATGAACAAATGCGTATGTTTCAAATTTATTCGGTTGAATTAAAACATGTGTTCCTTATCGGTTTACAGAACTAAACCAATTTTTATATAGCGAAAAGAAACTTGACCGCACCCCACCACCGTTGTTCGATATAGAGGGTCTAAGAATCTGACACGTGACGTTCTATGACTGGCTGAAGTACGAAATGACGGTTGTACCATGCGAATATTGGTCTTTGGCTATGTATGTGGACAGAGGACTCAATTGTCAATATGTTGGTGTTAAGAGGTTCCGTGTACGAGACCAATTTTTATTTATTTATTTTTGTTTTTCTTCAATTTTGATTACTTATCGCTGAGGAATCTTTCTGATAATAAATCTTAGACGTTGCCACTTAGGCACACTTGTGTTACTCCGACCTCTCATTTCGTCGAAGACGAGAGCGTGACATGGTACTTGTTCAACCTCTTATTTTTTTCTCTGTGTGGGAAATATCTTCTGTTTATAGACCAAAATAAAAACACTTAGGCGTTATATAAAGTAAGACATTTCCAACTTAGGTAATGGACTTTGAAGATTATTATAAAGGAAAGGTGTCTCTTTATCCTAGAGAGCATTTCCGTGAATGATTCATTGTAGTTCTAACAAAACAAAACAAAAACATCCTAAATTTCTGTCTTCTAATCCTCTATAGATTACTTGCATCATGTATCGGTCGCTGGTCGATTATCTGAGAAACCGACTTTGTAAATTCCTTTTTGATGAATGAAATCAGTAAAGAAAAATAGGATGATTTACTTAGATGTTATCCAAATTAGGTAATATTACCAGAATCTACAAACAAAGATTTTATTACTAGAATATTTCGGGTATTTTCAAAATACCCAGAGTGCCCTAGCGTGCTCTTGTTTTATGTTACCGGAAAAAACGTAATTACAAAAATGTCATTGCCACGTCAGACGCCACGTCAAAAATGCTGACATGTAACAATAACTCAGCCATAACGCATTACAAAGGTATGTTGCGGCTGAGTTATAAGTATATTCCGGCTGAGTTATGGAAAAAAAACATTTGAGTAAGAGCGGACGGCTGAGATAGAGCATAACTCAGCCAAGCGTTACGGCTGACTTATCAAAATCTNGAAATATCTTCTGTTTATAGACCAAAATAAAAACACTTAGGCGTTATATAAAGTAAGACATTTCCAACTTAGGTAATGGACTTTGAAGATTATTATAAAGGGAATGTGTCTCTTTATCCTAGAGAGCATTTCCGTGAATGATTCATTGTAGTTCTAACAAAACAAAACAAAAACATCCTAAATTTCTGTCTTCTAATCCTCTATAGATTACTTGCATCATGTATCGGTCGCTGGTCGATTATCTGAGAAACCGACTTTGTAAATTCCTTTTTGATGAATGAAATCAGTAAAGAAAAATAGGATGATTTACTTAGATGTTATCCAAATTAGGTAATATTACCAGAATCTACAAACAAAGATTTTATTACTAGAATATTTCGGGTATTTTCAAAATACCCAGAGTGCCCTAGCGTGCTCTTGTTTTATGTTACCGGAAAAAACGTAATTACAAAAATGTCATTGCCACGTCAGACGCCACGTCAAAAATGCTGACATGTAACAATAACTCAGCCATAACGCATTACAAAGGTATGTTGCGGCTGAGTTATAAGTATATTCCGGCTGAGTTATGGAAAAAAAACATTTGAGTAAGAGCGGACGGCTGAGATAGAGCATAACTCAGCCAAGCGTTACGGCTGACTTATCAAAATCTGGTTGAGTTACGCTCTAACTCAGCCGTTCTTACGACTGAGTTTTCACCCGATGGTTGAGTTGTTAAAATTTTGGTTGAGTTATCACTACGACACGACTGAGTTATCACTACGACATGGCTGAGTTACCATTTTCCGACTAGCTGAGTTATCGTACAACTCAGCCATGATAGGCTGAATTATCGTACAACTCAGCCATGATAGGCTGAATTATCGTACAACTTAGCCGTGATAGGCTGACTTATCGTACAACTCAGCCGTGATAGGCTGACTTATCGTACAACTCAGCCATTCGACGGCTGACTTAGTAGCAAAAGATTAATTACTAGAATGTTATTCAGTTTTGGCTGACTTATTAAACGATACGGCTGAGTTACATATTTTCAGTTGATAAAGCGGCTGAATTTGGCAGCAATTTTTTTGCTTTTTAATTACTGTAATGTTTTTCATGTTGTGACTGAGTTATAATTTGTTTGATGGCTGAGTTTTATATAGACTGAGTTATTAATTGTTTGATGGCTGACTTGCCACGTCGGACGCAACATCCATGTCAGCATTCCATGTCATCTTTTTTTTTCCTTCGGAAATACGAAACGTCGTTCGACTCTTGTTCTTCAACTCGTAAATAAGTGAACTATTTACCTTCTTCTTCACCTTGTTCTTATACTTTTTCTTCACTTTTCTTCTTCACATTGTTCTTCTACTTCTTCTTCACCTTGTTCTTCATTATCTTTCATGGATCCAGTTCCGGTACTAGTTGTGTCCGGTAATTGGGTAAAGAAACAGAGATATGTATTTAACACCAACGATAGAGGGTGTATAGTTGTGCAGATCGATGGTGGCACAACACACGACAAGCTTGTGCCGTCTTCTCGTCTTCTTTATGAACTCTGCACTTTTTTTTTTATTTCTTTTTGTAATGTTTAATATTAATATAATTTAGCCGGTATTACGATATCTCAGCCATTACGCGTTTTCCCGTCAAGTCATATATATCAGCCATTTACTTTCAGATTGTTTCTTGCGACAACTCAGCCATAACTTACACTAACTCAGCCGTGACATGACCTTTCGTTTTCTCGCAANAGTTTTGGCTGACTTATTAAACGATACGGCTGAGTTACATATTTTCAGTTGATAAAGCGGCTGAATTTGGCAGCAATTTTTTTGCTTTTTAATTACTGTAATGTTTTTCATGTTGTGACTGAGTTATAATTTGTTTGATGGCTGAGTTTTATATAGACTGAGTTATTAATTGTTTGATGGCTGACTTGCCACGTCGGACGCAACATCCATGTCAGCATTCCATGTCATCTTTTTTTTTCCTTCGGAAATACGAAACGTCGTTCGACTCTTGTTCTTCAACTCGTAAATAAGTGAACTATTTACCTTCTTCTTCACCTTGTTCTTATACTTTTTCTTCACTTTTCTTCTTCACATTGTTCTTCTACTTCTTCTTCACCTTGTTCTTCATTATCTTTCATGGATCCAGTTCCGGTACTAGTTGTGTCCGGTAATTGGGTAAAGAAACAGAGATATGTATTTAACACCAACGATAGAGGGTGTATAGTTGTGCAGATCGATGGTGGCACAACACACGACAAGCTTGTGCCGTCTTCTCGTCTTCTTTATGAACTCTGCACTTTTTTTTTTATTTCTTTTTGTAATGTTTAATATTAATATAATTTAGCCGGTATTACGATATCTCAGCCATTACGCGTTTTCCCGTCAAGTCATATATATCAGCCATTTACTTTCAGATTGTTTCTTGCGACAACTCAGCCATAACTTACACTAACTCAGCCGTGACATGACCTTTCGTTTTCTCGCAAATTTTATAACTCAGCCGTAAATTCGTATAAATCAGTCGTTTGCTTCCAGATTGTTTCTTGTGATAACTCAGCTATAACGTTATTATAACTCAGCCGTTAAATAAGAGGAGATACTAAAAGGAAAATGTGGAAGCATAAAAAGGTGGATAACAGGGACCTTTAATACATGAAAAAGATACTCGCCTAAGGAATGGAAAATAATTATTTTAAATTAAACAGACTGGAAATTACTGCTGAAAATCACTGCTGGAAACCCTAAAGGATCTCAGATACTTTAAGGGACAACCACCAAAGGTAACATTTTTTGCACATGATTCTATAACGGTCTCCATAGCCGGGAGAATGGCGATCGTTATCCAAATAACACATCACAGCACAAGCGGGTGAAGGGAGTAACGGGCTGTCAGGATAGCGATGGGCGGCTGTGTATGAGTATTTCCGGGCCGTATTATAACGAGATAGCGCAAACAGAAAATAATCACCGGTTGCCCTGACACCCGCAGACAGCAGAGGATAATGATGTACATCAAACAGCTGGAGGTAATGGACAGCCATAACCTCATTCTCTTGACATATACTTAGTACCCCACATGCTAAGGTGGCATCAGCATCGGCCGGTACAATACCACTGAGAATATCAATCCCACGCTGGATATCTCTATCCTCATCCACAACCCTTAGCCCTTCGTAGTAAATGGCAATGGGGTTGCCGGCGTCAAAGCATGTGATGAAGAAAGGCCTGTACCGCCCTTCAATTTGGAGGCCACCATCAGGGGCATTTGATGTGTTGATTTCTGATGGATCAGTACAAAGGCAATAGATAGCAGCTGTCTTTACAACTCCTTTACTGTATACTGCATTTTTTCCCTACGACCAGCCCTTAAAATAGAACCAAGTGACCACCATCGATCTTCTGCAGCAAGGGAAACGAATTTTATGAAAACATTGCCGGGGAGATCCGACATCTTGGGTGCTTGAGCGTACATAGGGCACGAGCGGAGCTTCGCGGGTGCTCGAGCGGAGCTTCTTGGGTGCTCGAGCGGACATATTATTTGGTTGGACAGAATACAAGAAAGTTATTTGGAAGATGACTTTAATGAGTTAATACATATAGCAGCCAGAGAATGAGTCAGTAGGTACAAACAGATTGTTTCTTGTGATAACTGAGCCATAACTTTACTTTAAATCAGCCGTGACATGACTCGACGAGACTTTTCGTTTTCCCTTAAATACCATAACTCAGCCATCACATGATTCGATTTTACTTTTCGTTTTTCCAACTATAACTCAGCCGTTAAACCATAAATTAACCTAATAATAGACGTGACATTTCGTTTTCCTATTATTTAAATTTTAAGTTATAATAATTTTAATATTCAATTGTTGGAATAATACTTTTACAAAAAAAAATTCTAAATTTAAATATTAATTATTTAATTATTTTGATAATATATTGTAAAAAGCTCACTTTATGAATTTATTATCGTGTGGATATGAACCGACCAAACCAAACGGAACCGGAAAACTGATTTTTGTGATATCGAGTGACGTTTTAATATCTTATAACTTAGCCGTACGAAGTATATAATTCAATTATAATTCATAACTCAGCCGTGTGAAGTATATAAATCAGCCATAATTTTGAAAATAGACAAATCAAAGTTTTACAAATCCAAGTACAATTCCTACCAAAAGAAATCCAAATGTTTTACATACCATAGTACAATTCCTACCAAAAGAAACGAAACGAAGGACGTAATTTTTTCTTATTTAACCTTACTCATAAAATCAGGTGCCTCACCGTAGATTTCTGCTGCCATTTTAACCCGTATAGCCTGGATATTTTGATCACATATGCCATCGAAAGTCGAACCAAGCGCTAGACATTCTACAAACTTTAGAGCGTACACGCCACAGTCACCAACCTGTACGTTTTGAGGGACCTTGGAGACACTCTTCCTCTTGAAACTGAACTGACTGAAAGTAGGTGTACGCCATTTGTGAGGAACGTTCTCGTTCATCATTGCTGGAATCCTCCGCGCAAACGCCCTACAAGAATTTATCATTCTAATATCACTGTCTTTGTTTGCTTGACCCACGATGCTTTCATAGCAATCAATATGCCTTCTGATGAGATCCACGTGCAGCGCCACCCAGTGATTGCCTCCAGTTTGTGGTATCCACTTCAAATGAGTCGGTTGATCTGAAGGTATCAAACCTTTAACTAACTCTTCGTAACAGTTGCCATTGAATTTAAACAGTTTGGGTTTCATCTCGAACTGAGCATAGTCACGAACCATCGTTCTGGTGAACCACGGGTCTACAAACGCAATGCGTTTGTTGTGATATGGGAATGGATCTCGGTTGTACCTAATACTGAGGAGTCTCACAAACGTGCCCATGTGCTGTAAAACAGAAAACTGAGTAGAGAACAACAACTCAGCCATAATGTAATATAAGTCAGTCGTAAACAATAACAAATCAGCTATTATGTATTATAACTCCGCCGCCAACACTTACAACTCAGTCATTATGTATTATATCTCAGCCGTAAACATTATTACTCAGCCGTCAAGTCATTATATCTCAGCCGTAAACATAATAACTCAGACATCAAGTTAAACTTACTTCATCAGACAGCCACCCAAATGTACCATGCTTCACTGGCCAGTTCTTTCTTTCGGTGATGAGAGTCCTATTGAATTCAATATTTGGTGTTGACTTGCCTAATGGTGTATCCCTAAGAAAGAAATAAGGACAGGTTAATATAATGTTAACAAGCTGTGATTAACAAGGGTCTAAAGGGTCATACTCGGCTGTCTTTAGGTACTCCAAAAGTTTTTTCATCTTGATCAGATCAACCGGTGCCAGAGGATCATATATTTCAGCTCCAGGTACATAGTTCTTCCTCATGCACGTCAGTCCGTTGTCTCCAATATAAGGAAAAATTCTCGCTTGTGTATCTTGTTGTGTATTCAATGCATTTCCATCCGGGGACAGCTTAACACTCTCCAGCCTTAAAGCTTTAATTCTATCAAACCTAATCTTTTCCTTCTCATCATCCTCAGATTCAAGTTCAAGGACATCGTTTTCAGCCATTAACTCGGCTGTCATATCACATATACTGCTGTGAGCAGCGTTGGCACCATCGTTTGCATCAGCTTCGGCTTCTCCCTCATTCAAAACAGGTTCTACAAATTGCAACGACTTCACGGCAGTAGGCTTAGTAGTCTTTCTACCGCTTCTCTTTTGCGGATTATCTCCAACTTTCTTTTCCGCCAACTCTTTGACCTTCTTTGCCACCAACTCTTTGGCCTTCTTTGCAGCCGCCGCCTCATCTTTGGGCTTCTTTGCCGCAACCTCTTTGGCCTTTTTTGCATCTAATTCTTTGTCCTTCTTTGCATCTTTGGCATTTTTCCACGTGTTCAGCCATTGATTTGGTTTCGTAGTAGTTGGAGACTTCTCAACAAAATTAAGTGGATCATCTTTATCAAACTCTTTATTAAGATTCCTACTGACCCCAGCCAAACCACTGCCATCTACCTGTATGACATAGCGAACATAATTCAGACATAATTCAGATAATGATAACTCAACCTAAAAATTCTGGAAAATCAGCCATAAAATTAAGATAAATCAGACATTACCGGAGGACTGTTGACAGAATATATTTCTTGCTTTTTTCCTGGAATGACTGGTGGACCTTTTGGTGTCTGTAGATTTTCCCGAAGGTATTCTGGTAACAGGCTCGTTATTTTGAAATTTGAACATGCATCATAAGTGTTTTGGTCAGTTTGCCCAACACCCATGGAAAGCAAGTGCTCTTTCATCTGTTTGAGTTCACTCTTAACAGATCCAAACCTGGTATCAATCCTTTCATTCATCCTCTTTTCTATTCTATCTCCAATCTTATTCTCCAGATCCAGAGCAATGTTTTTTTCAAAAGTGTCAAACCTTGAGGTTAAATTAGACACCAACTCAACGATAGTTGCAACCGACCCATCTTCTCCAGCATCTTCCTCCTCACTAGCACACTGAAATAAATACATAAACCGTCGTAAACAAGCTAACGAAAGATTACATATAATATAAACACACTATACACCATATCACTTACCTTTATTCCTATCTTCTTTTTCTTCCTCTTCTGTGCAGCTCCTTCACCAGATTCACCACCCTGACTGTTTAAAATGTCCACCTTCTTGACTGTCTGCTTTTTTGCGGGAGGAAATTCAGACTCAACATATGTTTTAGCTTCTCGCTTTTTCTTCTTATCACTCCTCTTAACATCCCAAGAACCTTTTACAAACTTACCCTCATGTATGTCTTGGATAAGGCGATCAACTGCAGGGTCATCTTCTTGACCTGGCCACATATGAAATAGCTCGCTTACATCATCCTTCATAACCATTTTAGTCAAACATAACTCAGTCAACACAAAATCATAACTCAGTCATCACTAAAACATAACTCAGCCATCACTAAAACATAACTCAGTCAACACAAAACATTAACTCAACCATCACTAAACCATAACTCAGCCATCACTAAGTCATAACTCAGTCGTGACTTAAAAACCTTACCTCACCAAGCACTTTGATCTCTTTAGCAATTACGGTTTCCAGCGTTGAACGTGTATGGTTTCCACCCCATTGAAGCAACGATATGCCACCATTTTTTTCTTTTGTTGCTTCAAATGCTGACCGACCCCACGGATAAGTCTTCATGGCTTCATCATCAAAAACTCTTTTCGCACTTTCATATGGAATTCTAGAGTTATGATACAAACCATAAAGTCCAACGTGTTGAAGAAGCAATAGCCCCAACCATTTACGATGATTAGGGTTTTTCCATCCCCGGCACACGTTTAATGCTTCCCTGAGTTCATTTAATGATGGACCTTCCCCTCTAGGCACTTGCAAAAGTCTGAAGAACGCTTTGTGTTCCTCTTCAAGTTCAACCCGTTCTGTCTGCATTGGGTCTATGTTTAACCCCGTGACATGAGCAAATTCATTCAACCCAAACCTGATAGGTTGACCACCGACCACAAACCAAAGTTCCTTCTTATGTACCCTTAACTGGTTACATAGTAGGAAATGTACAACCTTACCTGACCAGACGAATTGGCTATCAACTAGCTTAGAGATTATTCCAATAGGTACTTTCTTCGTTTCATCCCACGCATCCTGTCCTATTGATTCTCTAATCTTAGGGAAATCTCCCATCCTGAAATTGGTATTAATTTCTCTAAACTCTAGATTAGAGTTTCCTTCAGCGTATAGTCTTGGGGGGTAATCCCTTGCTTGTTCTTCAGAAATATCCTTAGCCATCTGATAAATATAATTCAGCAGTAAAGCATAAAATAAATCAGCCATAAAATATGACAAACTCAGACGCAATTCATATAATAACTCCGCCACAAATACATAACTCAGCCGTAAACTAGAGGAAGACACATACCGGAACTGAAAGACGAGACGACTTAGACGGAAACGAACAAGACATCGATGACGGAGAGAGAAAGAGAGAATGAGAGAGGGAGAGAGTTTTTTTATCGTTTAGGGTTCGTCGAGAGAGAGAGAGATTTCGTCGACGAGAAAGAGAGAGAGTTTTTTTTTTATTTTTTTTCCGCGATTTGTGAACAGTTTTTAACTGTTCACTTTCCCTCTCGGCCATAACTTTACTATAACTAAGCCGTAACATGAGTCGACTAGACCTTTCGTTTTCCCGTAAATATTATAACTCAGCCATCAAGTCATATATAACAGCCATCTACTTCTAGATTATTCCTAGTGATAACTCAGCCATCATATAAATTTGCCATCTACTTTCGTTTCTAATTTCAGATTGTTTCTCGTAATACCTCATCCATAACTCACTATAACTCAGCCATTACATGGATTGACGAGACCTTTCGTTTTTCCGTCAAAATATAACTCAGCCTTCAAGCAATATTTTGGCGGAAAATTATAATTTAACCTAATAATAGACTTGACCTTTCGTTTTCTTATTGTTTTTCCTTTATATTCTCCTCATTCATATGTCTGACTCTCTTTCATCTCATTCTTCATTTCTATTGTTTCACTTTATACACTCCTAAATCACAGATCTGTCTATCTGTTACATCTTCCTATCGACATGGAAGTTATTCCTCATATCGATGGATAATTTTTTAGAGATGTCGAAGCGATCATTTGCGCCACTGATGGGGGTAATATTCTGGTTCTAAACCCTGGTGTGGGTTCCTGGGTTGACATAACCACTGTTACGTGGTTCAAGTTCCTTCACGTTCTCTCTATCGCGATTGGAGGAATACTTCAACACAACTTGCACCATGCATGGCCGACGTACCGCTTGATTCCCTTCCATTTTAAGAGACGATGTGTAACATCCGCAAACCAATTATTGGTTTTCTGGGATGGGTGTTGATCGACACCATGGTGGTGTCGGTCGACACCATGGTGGTGTCGGTCGACACCAATATTCTCTGGTTCGACCAGTTCGATTTAATTATCGATTTGGACCGGTTTGGTTTAGGGAAAACCATTGAACCGAGATATTAAAGGGAGAAAACGACCTAAGTCGTGTTTTGTTTGTTCTCACGCCGTTTTTGAGAGAAACAAAGGAGAGAAAAGTTTGTTCTTGAGTTTTTGTGACTTTTGTGAGATTTCAAGGCTTTGTGGGTGAGATCTTGCTGTGGGAGTGAGGATTCAAGGCTAGGAACGTGTCGGAAGCTTTCTGGGAGTGTGGTTTCGTTCTTTGTTGGTCAGAATCTTCCTGATTGTGGTTAAGTGGCTAGTGGGTATGGGACCACTAGTTGTAGATTATTATTTATTTTTTTTATAAAAAAACGGGTCGGGTCGTTTAAGTTTGGTATCAGAGCCCTTACGGTTCTAGGTTTGGGTTCACTAGGCTTTGTGATGTAGATGTTTGGGAATTTCATGCTTTGATTGATTATGTGAGTTAGTTAATTATGTGTGGCATGGAGTCCTAGAACATCCTCTTCGAGCATACAGTGTGATTCCACAGTGAGTTTATGTTTCTGGGATATGTATAATTGTGTGCTTAGCCTGCTGTTCATGGTAGTGCAGATAGTTAGAGGTGGTGCTGTTGCTGGTCGTGGTCATGGACGCGGACGTGGTCGTGCACGCAGACGTGGTCGTGGGACGGGCAGAGTCCCAAAGGTTAGTGAGACCGAGGACCAGAGTGTGACTGCTGAGGGTGCTGGCGAGTCGCAGGGTGTCCAGGAGGATTCCATGAGTGTGGCTGGAGGGGGCGGTGTTGATGCTCCAGTGGCCGGTGATGTTAGGGCCCCGGGTGTGGGAGTCTCAGCGGGTGGAGTCCCTAGTGCTGACTTTACGGCTTTGCTAGCACAGTTGGTGGAGCGGTTGCCAGCAGTGGTATCGGTTCAGGCTCAGGTTGTGTCACGAGTGGTGGCGGAGGACCGGCAGCCAGTGGCTGTGGATGCAGGAGCACATGGACGTTATTTGTCCATGCTCAAGGAGATGAAGAATCTCGTGACCGCACAGTTTTGGGTGGACATAGGGGTTCACCATTTGACTGGTGACGCTGAGTTATGGTGGAGATCAGTGGCTGCTAGGAGAGTGCAGCGGGAGATGACTTGGGCTGACTTCGTGGGGGAGTTCAACCGCAAGTACTTTCCGAGAGAGGCATTGGACCGGTTGGAGGTGCAGTTCCTTCAATTGTCTCAGGGGACGTGGTAAGTGCGGGAGCTGGACTTGGAGTTCAGTCGACTTCTATGTTATGGGGGTCGGGCTATAGAGTCTGAGGAGGCTCAGATCATGAGGTTTTTGAAGGCCCTACGTGATGATTTGAGGGTTCACTGTAGAGGGTGCAGTTATGCTACGCGTGCAGAGCTGGTTGATACTGCAACAGGGATTGAGGAGGACATCCGCGCACAGTCAGTGGCGGTTAGTCCAGCAGTTCAGCCTAGTAGGGCTCAGCAGCAGGGTGGTTCTACCAGGGGCGGTAGACCTGCGCAGGGAACCAAGAGGAGGTGGGAGGCTACGCAGAGGCCGAGTGGTGCGAGTTGCTTCGGTTGTGGGAGCAAGGATCACATGATTGCTAGTTGTCCCAACAGGAGTGCTCTGACGGCAGGGCTTCGTGTATGGTATCATTTTAGGGAGCTGGGGCATATCAGGCCCATGTGTCCCAAGTTGCAGCCGGTGGCAGTGGCAGCGTTGCAGCAGGTGCATCATGGAGAGCAGCAGGTGGCACGGATTGAGCAGGCGCCACGGGTTTTCACGACTGCAGAGACTGGTGGGACCAGTGCTGGGGCGATCACAAATATAATTTCTGGTACTTTAACTTTGTGAATTTTTAGTAAGTTCAGATTTTATGTTTTCCTGTGATAAAGTGTTAGGTTCTCAACACATGAGGTTTGTGTAGGGACCTTGTTGGTGGGCGTGTTTAAGTCCCATGTTATGTTTGATTCTGGAGCTTCTCATAGCTTCATTACTCTGGAGTGTGCAGAGAGCGCGGGAATCAGAGGGGATCCCGGGGAGCGTACAGGAGTTGTCAGAGGTGCGGGAGGCAAGTTCATGAGGGTTATTGGACGAGTCAGAGGAATTGATATTCAGATCGCAGGGGAGCCACGGCCAGCGGATTTGCTTATCAGTCCAGTGGAGTTGTATGGTTGCATCGGCACATGGTGCATTTGGATTGCTATCGGGGTAGAGCGGAGTTTGAGCTTCCAGGAGGGAAGTTGGTTTTTCAGGGTATTAGACCGACTTCGGGGAGTCTCGTGATCTCGGCAATTCAGGCTGGGAAGATGATCGAGAAGGGCCGTGAGGCGTATTTGGTTACCATATCTATGCTAGAGTGAGTGGGGAAGTCTACAGTTAGCGGTATTCCGGTTTTAGAGGAGTTTGAGGATGTGTTCCAGTCGTTGCAGGGGTTACCAGCATCTCAGTCTGATCCTTTTACGATTGAACTGGAACCAGGGACGATGCCGTTATCCAAGGCTCCTTTCAGAATGGCTCAGCAGAGATGGCAGAGCTGAAGAAGCAACTAGAGGATTTGTTGAGTAAAGGATTCATCCGTCCTAGTGTATCACCGTGGGGAGCACCATTGTTGTTTGTCAAGAAGAAGGATGGGAGTTTCCGGTTGTGTATTGATTACAGGGGTTTGAAACGGGTCAGTGTGAAGAACAAGTACCCTCTTCCCAGGATTGATGAGTTGTTGGATCAGTTGAGGGGTGCTACTTGGTTCTCCAAAGTAGATCTGGCGTCGGGTTATCATCAGATACCGATAGATAAGGCAGATGTGAGGAAGACTACTTTTTCAGGACGAGGTATGGGCATTATGAGTTTGTGGTGATGCCTTTCGGGTTGACTAACGCACCAGCAACGGTTATGAGGTTGATGAACAACGTGATTCAGGAGTTTCTGGACGTGTCTGTCATCATTTTCATCGACGATATCCTGGTTTATTCTAAGAGTCCTGAGGAGCATTCATTGCATTTGAGGGCAGTTATGGAGAAACTGCGGGAGCAGAAGTTGTTTGCTAAGTTGAGCAAGTGCAGTTTTTGGCAGCATGAGATGGGCTTTCTGGGCCATATTGTGTCTGCATATGGGGTTTCTGTAGATCCGGAGAAGATTCATGCTATCAGAGATTGCCTAGAACGCAGAATGTCACAGAGATCAGGAGTTTTCTCGGATTGGCAGGTTACTACAGGAGGTTTGTGCAGGGGTTTGCGAGCAGAGCACGTCCTATGACTAAGTTGACAGGGAAGGATGTTCCTTTTGTTTGGTCAGATGAGTGTGAGGAAGGCTTTGCAAGCCTGAAGGAGATGTTGACTACTGCGCCAGTGTTGGCTTTGCCTGAGCAGGGAGAACCCTATGTGGTTTATACAAATGCATCTTGAGTTGGTTTAGGATGTGTTCTGATGCAGCATGGGAAGGTGATTGCCTACGCTTCGCGGCAGTTGCAGAAGCATAATGGCAACTATCCTACTCATGACTTGGAGATGGGTATTGTAGTTTTTGCCCTGAAGGTACAGGTGTTTACAGATCATAAGAGTCTGAAATATATATTCACTCAGCCTGAGCAGAATTTGAGGCAGAGGCGGTGGATGGAGCTTGTGGCAGACTATGATTTGGAGATAGCCTATCATCCTGGTAAGACTAACTTGGTTGCAGATGCTCTGAGTCAGAAGAGGGTAGCTTCGGCTTAGGAGCAGGAGATGGAGTCTCTAGTAGGAGAGATCGGTGCGTTGAGTTTGTGAGCTGTGTCTCAGGAACCGTTGGGTTTGGAGGTGGTTGATAGAGCAGATCTTCTGAGCAGAGTGCGGTTGGCTCAGGAGGGGGATTGGAGGCTGGTGAATGCCTCAAAGGATGTTGATATAGAGTATCAGGTCTCAGATAATGGTACTATCTTGGTGCACGGTCGGGTTTGTGTGCCCAAGGATGAGGAGTTGAGGCAGGAGATCCTGAGAGAGGCTCATGGGAGCAAGTTTTCTATTTATCCAGGAGCGACTAAGATGTACCGTGATCTCAAGAGGTACTATCATTGGGTCGGGATGAAGAAGGATGTAGCTAGTTGGGTCGCGATGTGCCATGTGTGCCAGCTAGTGAAGGGTGAGCCTCAAGTTCCAGGAGGGTTATTGAGGAGTCTTCCCATTCCAGAGTGGAAGTGGGATATGGTTACTATGGACTTCGTGGTAGGTTTGCCAGTGTCCAGGACGTTTGATGCTATTTGGGTCATTGTGGACCGGCTGAATAAGTCGGCACATTTTCTGGCCATTAAGAAAACTGATGGAGCAGCGGTCTTGGCTAAGAAATATGTGAAGGAGATAGTCAGGTTGCATGGGGTGCCAGCGAGCATTGTGTCTAATAGGGATTCTAAGTTCACTTCGGTGTTCTGGAGAGCGTTTCAGGCATAGATGGGGACATACCATCCCCAGACAGATGGACAGTCAGAGAGGACGATTCAGACGCTGGAGGATTTGCTGAGGATGTGTGTGTTGGATTGAGGAGGCCATTGGGCAGATTATTTGAGCTTGGTAGAGTTTGCTTACAACAACAATTATCAGGCGAGTATTAAGATGGCTCCCTATAAGGCTTTGTATGGGAGGCCGTGTCGTACGCCGTTATGCTGGACTCAGGTGGGGGAGAGGAGTTATGCCGATAGGAGGATGAGAGATCTTGAGTTTCAGGTAGGAGACAGTGTACCTCAAGATGGCCATGTTGCGGGGTCAGAACATGTCATTGACTGAGACTAAGTTGAGTCCGAGGTATATGGGTCCGTTCAGAGTGATGGAGCGTGTCGGACCAGTGGCTTATAGACAGAAGTTACCTGAGGTTATGCGTGCATTCCATAAGGTTTTCCATGTTTCTATGTTGAGGAAGTGTCTCCGTGGGGATGATCAGTTGTTAGCTAAGATTCCTAAGGATCTTCAGCTTAACATGACTTTGGAGGCGAGACCAGTGAGGGTTCCCGAGAGGAGGATTAAGGAACTTCGGAAGAAGAAGATTCCTTTGATAATAGTCCTTTGGGACTGTGATGGTGTTGAGGAGCAGACTTGGGAGCCTGAGGCGAGGATGAAGGCAAGGTTTAAGAAGTGGTATGAGAAGCAAGCCGCGACTTGAGCTTGTCTAGCCTGGTCCCATCTGTAATCCGTGGCTGGAGCGGGAATTAAGTATTCCAGCCCATCTCTCTTGTTTACTTGGTCGCTTGGGGTGGTTGGTTGTGCGACTAAGTAACAAGATGAGGTGGTGCTCGGGGTACAAAGTTTCCGTGAAGCAGGGTTTCTGGAGGAAAGTTTCCTGAAATAGAAGTTTCTTAAAGTGGAAAGTTTCCAAAAGTGGAAAGTTTTATGTGAGTTAAAATTTGTCCATTTAAATGGAGAGAGCATTGGAGGGGGTTGTGTGGCCTTAGTGGCGGACTTTTTAGTCATTGTGTGGCCTTAGTGGCGGTCTTTTGAGACATTGTGTGGCCTTTGTGGCGGGCTGTTTAGCCAGATGTGTGGCCTTTGTGGCGGGCTGTTTAGCCAGGTGTGTGGTCTTTGTGATGGTCCTTCGGGACAGATGGTCTTTGTGACGGTCCTTCGGGACAGATGGTCTTTGTGACGGTCCTGTTTAGGACATTTGTTTGGTCTTTGTGACGGTCCTATCTAGGACATTTGTTTTGGCTTTGTGATGGTCCTGTTTAGGACATTTGTTTGGTCTTTGTGACGGTCATGTTGAGGACATTTGTTCCTTGTGGCAGTGAGATGATCCATGTGAGGTCATGAGGTATTCCAGTGAGGGGATATGTGTTTGGTAGGACATTGAGATGTCTTACGCGAGCCACGGGAAGGAAACCTGGATAGGGATAGGACTCAGACGTGTTCAGAATTGTTTGCTCGCGACTCTTAGGGGACTTAGGTTCTCCTAGTACTGCCATATTCTGAGACTTTGTGGCTTGGGAGTATGGTTGGTATATCGACTTCGGATGACGATCCGGGGGCGCGCTGTAGGGTGGCAACCCGAGAGAC
>NC_025695.1:39417770-39422110 GCF_000633955.1 Camelina sativa
GGTCTTTGTGACGGTCCTTCGGGACAGATGGTCTTTGTGACGGTCCTTCGGGACAGATGGTCTTTGTGACGGTCCTTCGGGACAGATGGTCTTTGTGACGGTCCTGTTTAGGACATTTGTTTGGTCTTTGTGACGGTCCTATCTAGGACATTTGTTTTGGCTTTGTGATGGTCCTGTTTAGGACATTTGTTTGGTCTTTGTGACGGTCATGTTGAGGACATTTGTTCCTTGTGGCAGTGAGATGATCCATGTGAGGTCATGAGGTATTCCAGTGAGGGGATATGTTGTTGGTAGGACATTGAGATGTCTTACGCGAGCCACGGGAAGGAAACCTGGATAGGGATAGGACTCAGACGTGTTCAGAATTGTTTGCTCGCGACTCTTAGGGGACTTAGGTTCTCCTAGTACTGCCATATTCTGAGACTTTGTGGCTTGGGAGTATGGTTGGTATATCGACTTCGGATGACGATCCGGGGGCGCGCTGTAGGGTGGCAACCCGAGAGACGAGTATTGGGCTTCCTTATATATTATGGCATGCAGGCTTCAGCCTGATGAGGAGCCAATATTATGGCATGCAAGTTTCGGCCTGATGAGGAGCCAATAAAAACTCAAGGTTTAGGCCTCTGAGTAAAGGAAAGTCCAAAAGTTGAGAGCAAATAATGCATGGAGCGTGAGTCTATCGCCTAGAGGTGACCTTTCGTAGTTCGGTCGGAGGAGTGCAGGCCGTGGAGACGGTTGCACGGGAGTCCTTGGCTGATGGTTATTCGAGATTCGAGGACAAATCTATATTGGTGGGGGAGAATTGTAACATCCGCGAACCAATTATTGGTTTTCTGGGATGGGTGTCGATTGACACCATGGTGGTGTCGGTCGACACCAATATTCTCTGGTTCGACCAGTTCGATTTAATTATCGATTTGGACCGGTTTGGTTTAGGGAACACCATTGAACCGAGATATTAAAGGGAGAAAACGACCTAGGTCTTGTTTTGTTTGGCCTCACACCGTTTTTGAGAGAAACAAAGGAGAGGAAAGTTTGTTCTTAAGTTTTTGTGACTTTTGTGAGATTACAAGGCTTTGTGGGTGAGATCTTGCTGTGGGAGTGAGGATTCAAGGCTAGGAACGTGTGGGAAGCTTTCTGGGAGTGTGGTTTCGTTATTTGTTGGTCAGAATCTTCCTACAGAGAGGTGAGTGCATGACCATGGCTAATCTAAGCCTTTGATTTCATTGTTCTTGTTTGTTTGTTGTTGTTTGGTGTGTTTTTCTTGCTGGGATTGGTTGCTACAGGTTCCTATAGACGTATTTGGCTTGGGTTATGAGTATTGGGCGATTTGGAGGAGGTTGGTAGCGAGATTCGACTCTCGGCTTCGAGCGGATCGCGAATGCAGAGGGAGTGTCGATCGACACCACGGTTTCGGTCGACACCAGCAAATTGGGCATCAATCGACACTGTGGGGTAGTGTCGGTCGACACTTGGTTGGTGTCGGTCGACACCTCCCTTCCAGCGAGACGATGTTTGATTTCCTGGTTTGTATGTCTTGTTTGTAACATTGATATCATTGTTGCTTGTGTGTATAGCCCATTAGATGGGAGGATTGCCTCACAGAGTGTTTATCAAATACTCATGCATCTCAATATGTGTTTGTGGTGCAGGTAAAGGCAAAGTGTGATCGTGGAATCAAGGCGATGAAGAGGAGGATGTTCTAGGGACTCGATTGAATGTTATATGGCATTGCTAGGTTGCTATAATTGGGTCATTAGAAACATTGCTAGGTTGCTGGTTTCATGTTTCCTGATGATTGATTATTGGATTATTGTTATGGTTTAAGATTGGTTATTTATTGATTGGATATTGGTATTTGCTATTCCGCTGTTGGTTGTGATTGTGGTTAGGTGGCTAGTGGATATGGGACCACTAGTTGTAGATTATTATTTATTATTTATTATTTATTTAAAAAAAATATGGGTCGGGTCGGGTCGTTTCACGATGGTTTATCCTCCTTGCAGTAAGATCACTAAAACAAACCACCATATTGATATTATTCTATACTCTTACCGTTTCTTTCCTTTAATTGTAGCGTAAATACACGTGGGATCCATATTTTAACGGTCTGGACGCAGTTTAATTTGGTGGCTAGAACGTTATTCAGATCCCAGATGCTTGCTCTCAAGAGGATATGGGCGAAAGGTGGCAATAAACCCGAGATGCTGAGCAGCATAGTTTGGAATGATTTGGTCCATATGTTTGAAGAATTTGGCCCAGATGACGTTAGTTTCAAAAAGTGATTTCCATCGTACTTTCGTGTCGTCTTCTATATGAACTATGAACTATGATTTTGTGCTCTTTTTTTTTTTTGATTTCGTTTATGTTGTATCTTCATATTAATATAAATCAGTCGTTATTTCGATATCTCAGTCATTACGGAAAGATAACTCAACCATAAAGTTCGATAAGTCAACCACAATATTTGATAACTCAATCATCATTTTATCTAAATTTTTTACATAACTCAGTCGTGAATATCTCATAACTGAGCCAACCCTCAAATTAGAATGTGTAAAAATCACTATAAGTCTATAAATATACCTTTTTATTGTTTTAGTGATAGTAATATTCATATAAAAAATTTAATATTCAATGGTTGGAGAAATACGTTTTCAAAAATAAAATTCGAATAATAATTATTTAATTATTTTGAATTATATATTGTGAAAAAAGTTCACTCTATGAATTTATTATGCGTGTGGATTTGAGCAGGCACAGAAATAGTGATTTTTCGCGTTTCCCTAACAACACTTTTTGTGACATCGATAGACGTTTTAATATTTATTAGGAGAACGAAAGATCAAGGAAAGAAAGAAGAATACGTTTTCATATTAATGAGAAGACCCTAAACTATAATTCAGCCGTCATAAAATATAACTCAGCCATGACTCCAATTATAAGACTAAATAACCGAACAAACCGAACCAAACTGAAAAACCAATTTTTTCCCATTTGGTATTTTTTTGTATTGGTATTTTCGATTAATTACGGTTATATGCAGGTTAATATCGGTTATATTAAGTTAATCTACCTAATTTGGATAACATTTGAGTTATTTATGGTTATATATTAATCTAACCGGTCCATAACCGGAGATAACCGAATAGTAATTTCAAAAATTTGAAATGGTTATCATATTAGTAAACCCAAATTACCACCTTAAATCAAACACATTAGAACCAAAACCAAACTGTTAAATTAAAACTCATAATGTTGGAAATATGAACCTTACACCCCAAACCATAACCCTAACCCCTAAATGTCATGTTTTGACTGTTTGACACATTTTGATCAGAATATGTAAAAATCATTCTTTGTCTATAATCTTTTTATTGGTTATAATAATAGTAATATACATATTTCCATTGTAAATTTAAATTATGAGTTATAAAAATTTTGATTTACAAATATCTCATAAGTCAGCCATTTATTTCAATAACTCAGCCATGTAGTCAAATTTTATTAAATAAATTTCTAAAATTTGAATTCAAATTTTGAATTCCTTTTTAATAATAAATCTTTAAAAATGTTTTATTACACGTGTGGATGATGACAAGAAATATAATTATAGTTTGCGTCTCCCAAACAACACTTTTTGTATTCTCGAGAATGTATATAATAAATTAATATGGCCGTTGCATAACTCAGCCGTAACACAATTAATATGGCTGCTACATAACTCAGCCGTAACATCAATGTTAATTTAATATACCACCCTAATCAGTCGTGTAAAGTACATAACTCAGCTGTAACGTATAGTATTGTTAAACGACGTCGTTCAATTTATTGTTTTAGTATAAATGATGGGATTGTAGTGATTTTTTGCTTTAGTAATCAAGTGAAAATGATGGCTCAGGGAGATATCTACGGCGGCAACTCCAGGGCTGATGAGAAAACTGCTGCTGAAGCACTAACTGAGGTACATCTCTGGAGGCGCGACAAGGGCGTTCCAGTCGGGTGTAATTGTGGTGCAGTGCTTCTCGTTGCTAGATCTATTGATCCTAGCACGAGAGGAGAACTTTATTTTAGTTGTGGTTATGAAATCACAGATGTAAAGATTTTTGTACTCTTATTTTTGTGTTCATCTTGATTTTTTTTTTATATTGTAATATCAGTTTTGTACTACTTGTAAGGGTCCCGGTCAAGGCTCCGGTTTCAGGAGGTGGTGGACTGATGCATTGCGCGACGAGTTTGCCAATATTAAGGAGGAGAAAAATGAGATGAAGTCGGACTTGGATGCAGCCAAGAAGCGCATTGAGACTCAAGAAGAAATTATCTTGGATATGGTAAAGAAA
>NC_025695.1:39423560-39423701 GCF_000633955.1 Camelina sativa
GTTCATCATTGATGTAATCATCCGCGTAAACGCCCTACAAGCATTCAGTATTTTACCCTCACTTTCTTTGGTTACTTGTCCGACGATGCTATCATAGCAATCAATATGTCCCCTAAGCAGATCCACGTGCAGCGCCACCCA
>NC_025695.1:39426628-39432184 GCF_000633955.1 Camelina sativa
TTAGACATTGGTATGATGCTAAGAAGCTTAAGATCTACCCTTACCCTCTCAGTATAAGAATAGCATAGAGCATATCTAACCCAGAAGAGATATTAAGCAATCAATCTTGACCAATCCAAACAACCATAACCTTTATCCACCCTAATCCATCCTCTAGATCCTAAGCCAATACTTACAATCACAAAACATGATGAACAAAGTCATAAACCCAGAAATCAATGAAACTTGCATTATTAAAAAGATGAGATGAGGATCTACAATATTGAAGAAGAAATCAAACTCAAATTCTTAATACTTTGAAAGTTATGGAACCAACAAGTATCAAAGATTTCTTAAAAATAAACAAAAGTGGCTAAAATATCTAAGCAATAAAAAACAAAAAAGAATCATTCTCCAAAAGGGTAAATACTAGGTCTAGAATTGTACTCTCAAAAGTCTCTCTCTTTGTGGCTGCAGGGTGCAAGGCTTTTTATAGGAAAAGGAAGGGAAGCCCTAGAAATGCTAAAAGACAAAATAGGTGGGCGGCTCGGTCAACTCGACCAGGTGCTCGGTCGAGTGCTGGTCGAGTGGCCTCTTCTTCTGCTTCTCCAATCCGGTCGAGTCCTTCTCCGCACACGGTCGAGAGTCCGGTCGAGTGGGTGGTCGAGTGGACTTCTGGACCTTGATTCTTCAGCTCCAAACCCCTTGTTTCCTTCTCTTGACAGCTCCAATCTTCCTCAGCATCACTTCCATGCTCCTTAGGATCCAAAATCACCTGTTTATGCAAGAAACTATGAAAATGCAATGCAAATCTACTCTAATGCATAAAAGTTCTAAAGCTACACATTAATGGACAAATGAGATAGAAAATCATGCAAAAGATGTGAATATGCTAAGGGAAAACAGGGTAAAATATATGAACATCAACACCCCCAAACTTAGTCTTTGCTTGCCCTCAAGCAAATGAAAGACACAAGAAGGTAGGTGAGGTTTGAAAGTGGGATCTCAGCTCCTAAAACTTGCTAACAAACTAGCTAGAATCAATGTCCAAGTTACTAGTACTATGATGCAAGTTGAATGAGCTGTACTTAAAGATTTTATACAAGCCTTTCACAACTTTTATTGATTGAGCCTTAGATATCCACATGTGTTCAAATCAACCATTTCCTTTAACATTAATTAAGCTAGAACATGAATCAATCTTATGCAATGTTTTAAACTCATTTGGCTTGGTAATAAAGGTTTAGAGACAATGATGGTCTCTCTTTAGAGTGGGGCTTATCAATATAATTGTTCTCTCATAAAAAATAGATTGAGCTTTAGAAGAATGCTAAAGGTAAGAACACTTAGACTCATACAAGAACAAAACCTTGTCTACCCAAAGGTAACCAAAGTGTTTGATCCTATCATTCTAAACCCAAATGATCCTAGTTCTACCCTTATCTTCTTCTCTTATCAAATACCCTTTTTCTCTTTTGTTTTTAAGCCTTAGGAGAGGTTTCTTAATTGAATCAACTAGTGGAATGGAGGTTTATTTCTTATTTGCTATGGTTCCCTTTTCTTCTTACTTTTTAAGACATAAAAGCTTTTCTCTATACTCTTCTTTTCTTTCTTTCTTTTCTTTGATTAGAACCATCTTTAACAATTTCTTACTTCCCATTCTTTCACTAGAGTTTATATTTTCTTAAACACATTCCCCTCCTAAAGACTATAACCTTTTCTTTTTTTCTTTCTTTTCTCTTTTCTTTTCTTTTTCAAAACAACCAAGTCCCAAACCCAACAATTAAACCACCTAGTCCTATCTAGTTTGAAAATTGCAAACTAGAACTACAAAAGGCAATATTCTTGTCAGCTCAAACCTAACACTTTCTACCAAGCTCAATCCGAAAAAGGCCTTACACACTCAAGAATAAACATGGCTTGAAAGAAGGGTTGGTTAAGGGTAGGGAAACTGATTCTTAATGAGGAAATCAGCTACTTGGATCAACAAGGGTGGTAAAAAGGAGAAAGATGATCCAAATATGTATATGGTATCCATGAGTTTAAAGCAATGCACAAATTGATAATTATAAGTCAATATTTGGTTCTTATAAATAGGAAATGACATCAAATCACAACATGCTTCAATTTAGACCAAATGCAATGCAGGAATTTAAGGTTTGGTTCAATCTTATGTTTCTAACCACTCAAATAGCATCAAAGTACTATTAACTTGGGCATTGATCCTAGTTTAGTGAATTTAAACCAGCTAACAAGGCAAAACTCATCATAGATCCCTAATGCAGTTATGAAACAGTCCTATATGAAACATGCTAGACAAGATGCTAATATGCAATGCAAACTACATGAACACTCTGTTTTTGTAAAGATTTTTGCAAAACATTTCAAATTTTTAGGGTTTTTCTATGTCATAGATGAAATGCAAGTACTAACATGATTATGCTAAAAATTTGAAATAAAAAAACAGAACACATCATCAAATACTATCTCAAACCCTCTCCCAAACTTAAATTACACAGTCCCTTGTGTAAGAAAAATTTGTAAGAGGATTCAAGACTCAAAATAAAATAAAACTAGAGATGCAATGGTATGTACAAGGTAAAGGTGATGTTGTTACCTCATGGATTGTGGAAGAAGTTGTCCGCATCCTCATTCATGCTTTCATAGGTGTAGTGGGAGTCTTGTGGTTGACTTGGAGCTGGAGAAGGAGGCAACTCGACTATGGCCATCGACTGGTACTTGGTCGAGTGCCCGGTCGAGTGGGGTGGTCGAGTTGGTTGCCGAATCTTCTTTTCTTCTTCTGTTTAGACTCCCTTGCTTCCTTGATCATGAAAACACCAAAACAAAGATCAAAATACCAAAACCCTAAACAATATGTACAAAGATACCTTAGGGACTTCCTCCCTAGTGAGCTTGTTTAAAGTCACTAAGCTTGACTTTTGATGCCTTTTCAGGCTTGGTTTAGAGACCAAGGAGGTGATGAAATCCCCCCTGGTTATACTTGATAAACTTGGTGTTGTTTCTTGATCACTACCTCCTTAACACTTGAACTTTGTTTCTTCTTAAACTTGAGTCTTGGTCTTGCCTTCTTCAAAGACCTTTTGTTGAGCTGAACTTGAAGATCCTTCACTAAACCAGCTAACACTTGAACTGAACCCTTTAGTTCTTGGACAGTCTTGGCTTGGGCTGAACCTTTAATCATAGGGTCCTCTCCATCCTTAAAAACTTCACAACTAGCTTTTTTCTTTACCACAAAGTGTTGACTTCAATAGTAGGGTGATGTGTTGAATTATTGATGTCAAACTTCATAGTGAAGTCTTTAGCAAGGTGGAGCTTGATGGTTCCCATCTTAACATCAATTACAGCCCCAGTTGTGTCTAAGAATGGTCTCCCCAAGATGAAAAGGTCTTCTGGCTTTTGGTCCATGTTCATGATCACAAAATCAGTTGGGATTCTAGCCTTCCCTATCTTGACTGGAAAATCTTCAATTACTCCAAGCACATCCCTCTTGGATACATCTGCTAGGCTGATATAGAGGTTGTTGGGCTTAAAATGTTCATACACCAACTTCTCAGCAATTGAGTATGGCATTAAACTCACTGAAGCTCCCAAGTCACATAGACACTTGTTGAAGTGCATATAGCTGATGGAACAAGGTAAGTTAAATGACCCTGGATCTTCAAGCTTTGTTGGGATAATAGCTTTCCCAATCTCTTTCAAATCCTTGGTGTCTTGTTCTTGAGCTTTTTGCTTGGATAATTCAAGAAGCATTTCCTTGAGGAAAGGATGTTGAGCATATTTTTCCAAAGGAGGTCCTCTATCTTCCTCTTTCTTCTCAATGGCAACCTCTTGTTGAATGGCCATCACCTCTTTCTTCTCAATTACTTCCTTTTCTTGTAAAGCCATGGCTTCCTTCTTCTCAATGATTTTCCTTAGTTCTTTCAGCTTTTGTGCCTTGAAACGTCCTGGGAATGGCAGAGGTGGTTTATAAGCAGGAGGAATATACTTAGTAGGTTTAAAAGCTTCAGGGGAAACAACTCGACTGGTCACTCGATCGTGTGTGTGGTCGAGCACTAGGTCGAGTGCTTTGCCGACTTCAGTTTGCTGTGAGAAATCTTCACTCTGGGCTTCAAGAAATGACAAATCCTCTCCAGCTTGAACATCACTGTCCTCAGTGACAGCTTCTTCATACAAATGAATAGCCTTAGCAGTAAACTCCCTTGGGTTTTGAATTGCTTTTCCAGGAAGTTGATTAGGTTTTGTAGCTGAAGTAGATGCAATGTTACTCTCCATGTACTTCACTCTAGAGTTCAGATTTTCAAACTTGATGTTGAGATCATTATACTGAGAGGTTATCTTTTGGTTCAGCTCAGCAAACTTCTTTGCATCCTCAATCTGCCCATTTGCTTGCCCAAGCAACATTTGTTGCATCATAGTTCTCAAATCTGCTTTTTGGCCTTTGTTAGTCTGAAACCCTGGTGGGGGACACAATTGAGGCTGGAACCCTTGATGTTGTTGTTTGGGTGCATAGTTGTTTTGCTATTGAGGCTGTTGAGGTGGGTAGACTTGATCTTGAGGTGGATAGAATTGATCTTGAGGATTGGCCACATTGTTGCTTCTATAGGAGAGGTTGTTGTTCTTGAATCCTCATCCTTGATTGTAACCTTTGAATCCTCCTTGATTTTGCATGTAGCAAATCTCAGCAAATTCATTCTCCCCATCTTGAACTGGAGCTTGTTCTTCAGCAACGAAATGAATGTTCTTTTGTTGGCTTAGTAGAATCTTGTCCAACTTCTCATGAACAACCTTCAAGTCCTTCTTATACTTCTCATCTTCATCATTGGAGACAAACCTTACTATTCTGTCATAGTCCTCATTGTAGTTCCCATCAGATTGTGCTAGATTCTCTACTAGCTCCCATCCTTCTTCCACATTCTTGTTGAGGAAATTTCCATTGGAGGCTATGTCCAAAAGCATCCTTATCTTAGGTATAACCCCTCTATATAAAGTGTTGAGCAAGGACTCATTGCTGAAGCCATGGTGAGGACATTGAGTTTGGAAGCTCTTTAATCTCTCCCATGCCTCACAAAATCTTTCATTATTTCTCTGTGCAAAACTTGAGATCTCATTCCTCAATCTAGCAGTCCTTGCATTGGAGAAAAACTTAGCTAAGAAGGCCTTTTTGCAGCCATCCCAGGTTGTGATAGCTCCTGTTGGTAAGGCCTTCTCCCACAAGTGTGCTTTATCTCCAAGGGAAAAAGGGAACAGTCTTAGCTTGAATCCATCCTCACTTACACCATTTATCCTTGTGAGGCTACAAATTCTGTCAAACTCATCAAGATGGTCTAGGGGGTCTTCCATTGGCAAACCATGGAACTTTTTTGCTTGAATCATAGAGATCAGTCCACTTTTGATCTCATAATTATTATTATCAACTGTTGGAGGCACAATACCAGCTCTTTGGTTATGTGTGTTTGGTGCATCTCCAGCACCAATGTTTCTTGGTCTTGGATCTTGATTGTTTTGTTGCTCCATTAGCAACTGATTCTCTTGTTCTTGTTGGATTCTTGTTCTCTG
>NC_025695.1:39433017-39434515 GCF_000633955.1 Camelina sativa
TCCCACAAGTGTGCTTTATCTCCAAGGGAAAAAGGGAACAGTCTTAGTTTGAATCCATCCTCACTTACACCATTTATCCTTGTGAGGCTACAAATTCTGTCAAACTCATCAAGATGGTCTAGGGGGTCTTCCATTGGCAAACCATGGAACTTTTTTGCTTGAATCATAGAGATCAGTCCACTTTTGATCTCATAATTATTATTATCAACTGTTGGAGGCACAATACCAGCTCTTTGGTTATGTGTGTTTGGTGCATCTCCAGCACCAATGTTTCTTGGTCTTGGATCTTGATTGTTTTGTTGCTCCATTAGCAACTGATTCTCTTGTTCTTGTTGGATTCTTGTTCTCTGTTGTCTCAAATCTCTTGGTAGTCTGTTGATGTGATCAAGGTACATCTGAAGATTCTGATTACCCTTGGATCTTGTTTGCATCAACTGACTTGATCAGGTACTCGAACAGGCACTCGGTCGAGCACTGGCTTGAGTGAAGGTCGAACTGACTGAGACGAGACGACTAATTGTATATGGGTTGTGACTCGATCAGGTACTCGAACAGCAGACGGTCGAGTGGTAGCTCGAGTTGTATGTCGAGTTGGTACCTGAGACCCAAAACAACCAAGCAGATGAAGAATTTGAATCATTAATGGTTAAAAGAGCAATAGAACTTAATCTTAGACTTGTATAAATCCTAAATGTCACAAATAAACACTCAAACAGGCAACGACGCCATATTGAAACTTGCTTTCTTGTGTGATGATGATGGATGATATGATATGATGATGAATATAGAGATGGATGCAAGGTGTTTCAATTACCCTTATGTAGTTGTAGCATAAAGGATGTCAAACCATAATGAGTGTGATGCAAGCAGTCATGATGTGAATACTCATCTAAGTCAAGCCAAATATAAAGGATGTTTGTCACTAACAACCTAATGATGATAATGCAGAATGTTAAGCTACTAAAACAAGATACTAAATGCAAGGTAAACAGAATGATCAAAGTCGTAATAGAATGAAACATGAACATGAACTATAGTAAAGCAAACTAAGTAATGCCACAGGATTAAACAAAAACTAAATGAATGCAACAGGAAATGCAACTAGAATGAGACAGGAAATGAAACAGAAAGATGCAGAACATAAAACAAGAACTCTGGGATGAGCTCGAACAAGCACTCGATCGGATGCTCGATCGAGTGGATGGTCGAGTTGATGAGCGAATGTCAGAAACAGAGCAAATATTGAAACAGAGTAAGTAGCAATCAATTAACAGGATTTAAAACAGAGAAATCAATAAACAAATAAAGGTCTTAAGGATGGATTCATGGGATGGACTCAAGTTATGGCTATCTAAATTGGTCAACAAACCTCAATAAACAATGAGCTATCTCTAGACAATGATCTTCTAATACATGTTAATCCATTCTCATGACAATAACAATCAAGCCAAGATACTTCTTAGACCTAGTTCTCACTAGCTATTACATATCAAAGCAG
>NC_025695.1:39435852-39437019 GCF_000633955.1 Camelina sativa
CAACTCGACCAGGTGCTCGGTCGAGTGCTGGTCGAGTGGCCTCTTCTTCTGCTTCTCCCATCCGGTCGAGTCCTTCTCCGCACACGGTCGAGAGTCCGGTCGAGTGGGTGGTCGAGTGGACTTCCAGACCTTGATTCTTCAGCTACAAACCCCTTGTTTCCTTCTCTTGACAGCTCCAATCTTCCTCAACATCACTTCCATGCTCCTTAGGATCCAAAATCACCTGTTTATGCAAGAAGTTATGCAAATGCAATGCAAATCTACTCTAATGCATAAACAGTTCTAAAGCTACACATTAATGGATAAATGAGATAGAAAATCATGCAAAAGATGTGAATATGCTAAGGGAAAACAGGGTAAAATATATGAACATCACTTTTCCTGTATAACATAGCAAAGACAATTAATGATAATGATGACTCAACCTAAACATCCAGGAAAATCAGCCATAAAATTAAGATAAATCAGACATTACCGGAGGACTGTTGACAGAGTAGTTTTCTTGCATTTTTCCTGGAATGACTGGTGGAACGGTTGTTCTCTGTAGTTTTGCCTGAAGGTCTGGTGATATCAGGTTCTTTATCGGTACATCCGTAAACGCAGATGCCGTTTTTTGGCCAGTTTCCCCAACACTCATGGAAAGCACGTGATCTTTCATCTGTTTGAGATCACGCTCAAAAGGTCCAAACATGGTATCAATCCTTTCCTTTATCCTCTGTTCTATTCTATCTCCAATCTTCTTCTCCAGATCCAGAGGCATATTTGCAATGTTTGTATCAAGGGTGTCAAACCTTGAGTTTAACCTGCACACCAAGTCAACGAGAGTTCTAACCGACACATCTTCCCCCGCATCTTCCTCCTCACTAGCCAACTGAAACAAATACACAAACTGTCGTAAACAGGCTAACGAAAGGTTACATAAAATATAAACTCACTATACACCATATCACTTACCTTTTTTCCTTTCTTATTCTTCTCCTGTGCAGCTCCTGCTCCTTCACCAGAATCACCACCCTGACTGTTGGAAACTTCCTCCTTATGGACTTTCCGCTTCTTTGCGGGAGGAGATTCAGACTCAACAGCTGCTTTAGCTTTCTTTTTCTTTTTCTTATTCTCAATCTCCTTCACATCCCAAAACCCTTTAACAAACTTATCCATATGTATGTC